>NC_056729.1:1112322316-1112622316 GCF_019279795.1 Protopterus annectens | reverse complement strand
TACTTCTGGTCTGATTTCCATTCCCGCTTGGCACCGATATGCTTCTGCTAAACTAATCAGGGAAGTCATCTTAGACTTGTTCTCTTCATATTTTAAAACTTTCACTATGTTTAGATCTTGTGAGGTCTGCAGATAAGCATGCAGTCTTACAATTGTAGATCTATACTTGGTATCAATTTCTGGGTGGCTCATAGCTCCTTCAGAATGAGGAATATAAAATCTTAGTATACACTGAGTTTTATAAATCATTTGAAAAAACGTGAAGCATTTTTCTTGTTTTCCTGTCCAATTGATTCAGTACTTTTTGGGGTCAGTCAATCATCTCAAAACTGTAAGTCAGAACAGGAAGAACAAATTGGTTTATAGCTTGAACTTTGTTCCTAGATGTCAGAACTGTTTTCAGTATTAAGTTTAGTCTTCTAAAATATTCCTTACTTGTGTTCACATTTGCTCATGTTATTTTGTCTATCCTTCATCAATTCCCAAATATTTATACATTCCCCCCTGCTCAAATTTCTTTATATCACATTCCTGTCCCAGACTGATATTTCCTTGGTGCAGCAGCTTTCCTTCTTTAAAGGTTACTTTTGCATATTTATCAAGAACAAATTACATTCTTACATCATCTGAGAAAGTTTTAACCACTTGCAGTTGTGCTTTCAGTTCCTCATTTGATAAACTATAAAGTTTTATATCATCCACAAAAAAAAAGATGAGGAAGTCTTTGCACTTTTATTGTTTTCTGGGAGCCAAATAGTAACCACAGCTTGTTAAGTAAAGAGCTTAATGGGTTAAGTGCAAGACAAAAGAGCTGTTAATGAACTGCATTCTGTGCCAAGTGTACAGGGTTTGTTTCCTTCCACCTTCATTTACCTACTGTGGGACTTTGAGTAAGTCACTTAACCCAACAGTGCTCCCAAGTCACCCCAGAAAAGGGACAATTGTGTTCAGTACCCACCTGGTCAACAAACAGGTAAAAATTGTAAACCTTTATTGCCCTCTCATTGAATGCATTTATCATGTTGTTTTTAGGTTTTTTGGAATATATGTTATTCTTAACATTGATGTTTATAGGTTTCTGGAGCATAGATACAGTGATGAAATTTGAATTCAATGACATTTTTAGGTAATTTATGTTTTGTTTAATTGTCTTTTCAAATATGTCATTAAGCTCTGTGCCATATACAGTTTACTCACAGAGGTACTAGTGCAGGCGAATACTAGATAGTACCCGCCTGTGCCCAACTGTTGCTTCCCTAATGCCTAGTGCTGTCAATGTGCAGAATTAGTATGTGTAAAATTTTTAGTGGAATCAGGTTTAGAATGAGATTCTTTAGCATGGGTTGGTTTCAAAAGGAAAAAAGGGAGTAAGAGTCTTGAATGTCATGAACATTTAACTTGTGTTTTAAAATGTCTCACTAATTTCTTCATTTATCTGTAGATTACATTTCACAGCAGTTGTATTAAAAATGCCAGTTTATCAGTCAGTGATTACCCACCTACACGTCTGTACCCAACAATTCATATATAAAAATGCTGCTTAATATGTTTATTTGTAATAAGTCTGAAAACATTGCCCATTTCAGTAAGCTGTGCATACAACTCTTCTGGCATGTTAAAAATAAAAATGTACATTGAAAATTTGCTGTTTGTCAGTCTGGTTCTATGTACACTAGTCCTGCACTCACATAAAACATAAGTATAAATCACAGTTTGTAACAAACATTTATTTCAAATGTGTTAGAAAAATATTGCCCGAGCCTGTCATTAACAATAAGCATATTATAGTATAATACTGAGTCCTGTAGCAATGTCTGAAAAAGCTTTACCTGCTTCGCATTTGCTATGGAATGGTAGCTGTGAAGATATGTGAAGGCTGCCAGCCTAGCCAGATAGAATTTTGTCATTTGTAAATATTAATATAAGCCACAGGCTTGTTCTCTTAAATGGAAGAAAATGGTGTTAAATGTGGAACTGCAAAATGTAACAACAGTGCACTCTGCTGTAGGAAAGTTGATAAGTCAAGCATTGTATAATTGATTGATTACAAAACCAGGAGCCGAGATATCAGGATGAAGGAATTCTTGCTTTTGTTTTGAGACTAGAGTTAATTGCTGGAATTTCCATGTATAATGTCTTTTATTGCTGTAGCTTCCTGACCAAGTACAAGATCAAAAGGGCTGTTGCAATCTGAGCTTCTGTTAGCTCAGGGAACAGAAAATAATGATGTAATCTGAAATGACTCAGTGGTACTGTGTTACCAATTTAAGGACAGAGAGATTCAAAGCATTTGGCATTTGTCTCGAGAACATCCAACATCACCAGCACTCTGCCTATGTTCTATATGTAAGTTTATTTTAGAACTGTGTTTTCTATTAGATATAGCTAGAAAATAGAAAGATTAGATTATTTTTTTATTGATGTCAGAGTGTTTCTACTATATTATTTTAAGTATTTCTCTGTGATCTCTGAACTCTTGACTAGCACTGTGTAGTAAGAAGTATTGTCTTGTGTTTTTATTATTTATTATTAAATATTTTTAAACCTTTCAACTGTGGCTGTTTTGTGTAGACATAATTTAAGCTCTAGAAATACATTGCATGTATATAGTGATACTATCCAAGTCACTCCAATAATATTTGCTGTTCAGTCACACTTACCATTTGGATAATAATATTGCACAGTGATAATTGGGCACCCTTTGATAAGGGCATTACTAGTAGCTGATATTAGTGGTTGGTGGCAAGTGGTACTACTGTATAGTCTTTGTAAAAGGGGCACAGCTAGAGAATCTGTGCCAGCCATCCCAGGAGTGTCTGTGTGTTTGTATATAACTCCTATCCCAAAGTGTGTGTGTGTGTGTGTGTGTGTGTGTGTGTGTGTGTGTGTGTGTGTGTGTGTGTGTGTGTGTGTGTGTGTGTGTGTGTGTGTGTGTGTTTGTCAGCTACATGGGCAGGGACACAAATTACTGGTTGAACAGAGAGGGTGCTGGAGGTTTTAGTTTGACCACTAGGCTGAAATCTGGACCCTATAGCTGTGCCAGTGGGGAGTCTTATTGGGAATCTGGAGAGAAAGGTAGAAACCAGCCCCAGACTGACTGTGATCTCTGTGTGCTCTTAAGGGAAATTGTACTTTACCGTGTGTGTATTTGTTATCCTCCCGTATGTGGATGCCCCTCACTGGTGTTAGTAGTAAGGACTGAGGCTCCTTGATTGCTGGGCCAGTGCACTGATGTCACAGTAGCAAATATGACTTAGAAAAGTGTTCATTGGAGTAAGTGGGCTCTTAACCAGGAATATTTAAAAACGCAAAAAAGTGAGAAGTTTTTATTTAATGTTGTAGTAGCTGAGCTTTGGAGTATGGCCTGTCACAACATTATGTTATTTATGTGTGTATTTATTTATTTATCTGACATTTATTTTATGGGAAAGTCCAACTGGGATAATTCATGTTTTCAACAGACGCCCAGGGAGAAAACCTCCACATTAACATAATATGGTTACAGTTAAATATCAATGTTATTACCAAACCTAATACAGAACAATGATATAACTAAATAAAAAATTTGCAACTTCATTTCATACAGTTCAAAACGTATACATATTGATTGCAAATATTTGGACATAGAAAACAAGTTAAAAAAACAGCATTGTCAAAAAATAAATAATTTACAAGTTGCAGTTCATAGAGATAACATTATACACAATCAGTACATACTTTGGGACAGAGGTTGGTAACACAGCCTATTCAAAATGATATTTGTCATTCATCTAAAAATTAGATTAACAATGTTCAGTGAGAAGAAATTAGTAAGAAGCATGCCGGAACATGCCGGAAGGGGGTGGACTAGTTCAGTCTAGGGCAGTAGAGAAGCAGAGTGTATTTAGGTGGTCTTTTAGTAGGTGTTTGAAGTTGGAGAGGTAAAAGGTAGATATAAGTTGTGGAGGAACAGAATCCCATTTTTCAGCTACTGAAGATGAGCAGACACTGTGGCCGGAGGATCTGTGAGATTTATATATGCAGAGAAGATGTTGTTCATTCAACTGATATAGTCTATTAGGGTGACAGGAATGGAGAATGGGAGTAAAAGCAGGGCAGTCATTGACTTTGTGAACAATTCTGTGTGGAAATAAACTGTATGTAATTTAACTGAAAAGGCATTTCAAGCCAATTGAATGCCTTATGTCGAGTACAGTGGCAGCTGAGGTACTGATTACTGGTGACAAATTTTGCATCTTTATTATATCATGCCACCAGCTTATTTTTAACTGTAGCATGAAGATTGGTTTGGATGGGTGCCATATAAGAGAGATGAGAGAAGGTAGGTATTGAAAAGAGTAGTTTTTGGTGGTGTTACTAAGAAAGTTTTTATGCCTGTAGAACATGGAGGTCAAACTTAAAGTTAAAATGTATAATCACTTCAAGAAATCTTGTATATGAGACTACTTCAATTTCAACTTTGATTAATGAAAAGATTTTGAAATTAGCTTTGTCAGAAATGTATGACTTGGGGAAAAAAGAACAGTAACTTTGTTTAGGGTTTAGTAGTAGTTGCGAGTTATAGAGCCATTTCACAACTAAGAGAAAGGCTTCTTGTGCAATATGGAGGAGATGAGGCAGATTATTACATGCACTTAGAAGTATGGAATCATCAACTTATTATATAAGAGATGCTGAACCTGCGGAGGTATGGAGGTCATTGATAAAGATTTTAAAGAAGAGGGGACCAAGAGTAGAACCTTGGATTAACCAATGAGGTGTGCAAGAAGGGAGGGAGGGAGAATATGCTGCCATTTTACAGACTGGAGCCTGTCAGTTAAATAGCTAATGAACCACAGTAATGAAGAAGAGAATCGCCCACAATCAGACATTTTGTACATGAGTTTAAGGTGAGAACCTGTATCAAAGGCTTTAGACAGGTCAAGTAATAGAGAAGAAACAAGTTTTCCTGAGTTGCTATATTTGCTTATAGTGTCAGTGAATGATAGTAGGGAAGCAGCTGTATTATGTGCTGGGTGGATGTTAAGAGCAGTTCTTGCAGGAGATAGCAGAGAAGTTATTTATGAATATATATTTCAAGAATTATTGCGAGAAGTGAACATATTGCAAAAAGGCCAGAATTTGGAAATAGTGACAAAGATGCCACCTGTATGAAGAAGGATAGTGTATGACTTTTTCATTAATGATGGTATATTGGATTCAGCTATTGATCTGTTGATTAGGATAGAAACTGGGTATGTTATGGCACTGACAGTTATGTTAAAGTATTCAGGTGGGAGGTTGTCAGCTGCAGTGGAGCAGGGCTTGAGTTTAAGCAGACATTTTTCTCATAGATATAGACAGATCCTTTGGTGAAGTTGTCATCAATGGATATAGAGGATGAATTAGATTTATGTGCAGAAGGTGTGTGTCAGGGGAGAGGAAACAAACAAATTAGTTTGTTTCAAGAAATTTTGGGGCAAGTGAAAAGCAAAGATTGTTGATCATAGGGATAGGCCAGTTTATGTCTACAGATTTTTTGGCTGAGTTGTACAGTTGAAGGAATCTTTCTCAGGATTACAAGTTCAAGAAGGCTTACCATAGCCTTCAACTTTAAGTGTTGTAACTGCCTTTAGTACTATTCCCATGCAAGCTCCCTTCTTTGGTGTAAACTCTCTAGTTATTATTAGGAAAAATGTATTCATTCTACATGGTTGTTCATACATTTTTCAGGATGAGGGCTCCAAGATTTGGATATAGACTTTTTAAGATTTGTGACCAGTCATAGTTACCAAGGTATTATCTCAGTTAGGATAAGTTAATAGTGAGCTTATACCCAAATTACATTTTAGAAGTGCAGCTCTTGAATAAATTGGTTATATTAAAATGAACTGGGCAGCTGACATTAAAACATCTTGGAAGTATGATTATGGAGCTAAAATTCAATGGGATATCTGTTATACAGTCCAGAATGAGTGGTCCTCTGACTTGAAATTGGGACTCTTTGGTTACTGTATTTATTATATGAGTGAGGCCATGGTATGTAAGAAGTTCAAAGGCACTAGTTTTAAAGTGAACTAACAGACTCAGGTCAGAAGTTTCCTAGGACTTTCAGATGTTTGCAATGTTTGGCCTTTTGTACTATATTAGCAATCAGACTATGGAATTTCGCTATAGAAGTTGGGGAAGATGGTAAGCTACAACATAGCGCTCATCTGTCCAGATTTTTAACTCGTATTTTGGGTCCATTTTTCATAAAATTGTAGTTTTCTGGCAAATCACTGGAAATCACTGAGGACTGAAGTCAGAAAATAATGGCAGACATTTGATTTTCAGACTTAATATCCTACAGAAAATTCATGCTAATGCAAAACCTGTTATTCTATCAACTTTCTAAGTTTGTAAGAGCAAT
The DNA here is from genome assembly GCF_019279795.1 of Protopterus annectens. Lineage (NCBI taxonomy): Eukaryota > Metazoa > Chordata > Ceratodontiformes > Protopteridae > Protopterus > Protopterus annectens. Next base: position 1,112,615,925 of record NC_056729.1, on the reverse strand, counting down.
ATTTTAAAATGATCCCTATTTCTGGACCTTTGTCCCCCCATTATTTGTTACTTTGTCCAGATTTCTTGCTCTACTAGGTTGAGAGGTATGAGCCACAGCTATAGTGAGTGCCTGCCTTTTGTTGGTTGGTAGGTTGGTAAGGGGACATCTACTGTTGTGGATATTATTTGAACTTCACTGAGTGTATATTTTATATTCAAGTGCCCACTGCACAATAGTAATTTATTGCCTCCTATTCTTAGTCCTGGTCAAGGAGGTAATGCACTGGATGTTACTGTTAGGTCTGGTTTTGTTAGTAATATACCTCCTATTCTTAGAGCAGTCTGGGTAGTAACTTACCCCCCTGTTACTTTTAGATCTGTTTTAGTTAGTAATATATCTCCTCCTATTCTTAGACCAAGTTTAGGTAGTAACGTACCACCTGTTACTCTTAGATTTTGTTTAGTTAGTAATATACTTTCTCCTATTCTTAGACCAGGGCTAGGTAGTAATTTACCACTTCCTATTCTTAGACCTGGGCTACAGTTAAAATATACTTATATCCACAGAAGAGGTAATATAAATCTGGCATGTTGAATTTAATTCAGGATTTGGTAATGGCCATTAAGTCTGTTCAATGAGGAGAAGAAATGTATCTAACTATTCCAGTTATTTTTAAAAGTACTTGTCTTCAAAAGGCAACATTTGAAGTTGGTGAGAGACTTACTAAAGACAAAGCTGTATTGATGACATAGGTCTGGTTGGATTTGATGTTTCCTCTTATAATTCTAAAGAGGAATTTTGGTAATTGAAAACATTTATTTTGTGGCTTGGATTTAAAGATTACTATGTGACTTTGTATTTCAGGGGTATATGATTATGAGAAGCTAGACTTAGGAGGGTTGAGATGGGAGTAGGACATGTATAAAGGGTTGAAGGAGTTTGGTTTTGGTTGAAACAGTACTAGTTTAGAGGACTGTGGATTTGGGAAAGTATTCAAGAGGGAGTAAGAAGGAGAAAGGCAAAGAAATTTAGGGGTGACATGCTTCTTCCTCACAAATCTCAAGACACATCATGGCATATGCACCCACCCATCTTTCTAGAAGTTCATGGCTCTTTAAAATTTTCAAGGGGAAAAATGTCTGAGGATGAGACAATCCCTTCCACCACATATCCCACAGTAGTCACCACTCACTGACCCTTGTAAGCACCATCATCAGGACATTTGGGAGTTATGCACTTGTTCCAGTTAGAAAGGTGATTTCTGCACACACCACATGAGAGCTGATGAGAGTTAGACCCAGATCTCTTCATGTATGAAAAGCCAGTCATTCAGTCTTGCTGAAGTGCATCTTTCCAAAATAAGTCACTGATGCCCGCAGTTCGAAATTCAACATATCAAACAACTCAAACATCAGAACAAAAAAAGACTGCAAATAGAAACACACAGTTTCCTTCAGAGATCAAAATATCAAAGCCCCAGTACTCATTTAGCTAAATGTGTCAGAATAATATCAGTGTTATGAAAGGGTTTTTTTAAAGTCAAGGTGCAGGGTTAGTGGTGGGGCAGGGTTAGAGTTAGGTTTAGGGTTGGCAAGTATTATCAAGGTGAGCAAGGGGGAAAGCATTACTTTGTGTGTTTGTGTGTGTGTGTGTGTGTGTGTGTGTGTGTGTGTGTGTGTGTGTGTGTGTGTGTGTGTGTGTGTGTGTGTGTGTGTGTCTGCATGTATGTACTACTGTGTAATGCATATACAGTCATACATATACAGTTGTACATATGTACTACTGAATATCTATATATACAGATATATATAAGTATACACACACACACACACACATATATATATATCTATATATATATAAATATATATATATATATATATATATATATATATATATATATATATATATATATATATATATAAAATATATATATATATATATATATTACCCTCTCTATTCTTACATGTATACACACACAAACACACACATGCAACCATGTGTGAGATATATATATATATATATATCTATACATATACATATATATACATATACATGTATACATACAGAGGGAGAGAGAGAGGGGTGGGATGTAGCTGGGGGGAGTGAGCAGCCGCTCCAGGTGCAAGGTGCTAGGAGGGCAATTGACAAATGGGGATAATGTGGTAGTGTATTGCTGGCATTTAGAAAACAATGCTAATATTAAATTTTTGATTGTGTGTGTGATATTTAGCTGTAGCAAGCTGCTTGCTACAGTTTGCAAGTGAAGGATTTTTTTTTTTTTGCTCCTAAACTTAAAGTTGAATGGGGAACCAGACAGAGGAAGTGAAAAACTGCATCAGGTGCCAGCAAGCCGAGCAATGTTTTTTCTCACACACACACACACACACACACACACACACACACACACACACACACACACACACATATGTATGAGAGGAAGAAATGTATTTCATTGATATCTGCATTGAATATCTCTGGTGCTTCATTTTGTCAACATGTCTTGAATCGATGCAATGCATGCCATTATTCAGTAGCACCTAAATGCATGGTTGTGTAGAGTTGGTGCTATTCATTTATACTACAAAAAGATGCCTCATTATTTGCTTTGTTGAGATAAAATGACAGTCAGAAATGGAAAATATTCCCATTCCCGACTATTGCGTAATCATGAAGTTAGGATATATAAAGTCATATCCCTACTAAATATCGAAATTCCACAATCCCGAGACTCTGAATACTGATGCCCAGAATCTCAAGATTGCGGAATCTCGAAAATAGTGAATGGAGATTGCCATACAGTGCAGAATGAGAACTTTGCCATTCTCTCCACTGTAGTGTGATTATCAATCCAAAATTCTTCCAGGTAGGAGTCTATCCTTTGGTAAGCAATGTTTATTTCATTCAACGAGACTGATTGATAGTTACCTGTCTCCATAAGTAATGTAAATAATTTTTGACTATATACCAATTTATCATAAATCACTATACCCCCCCCCCCTTTGTCCGGTTTCATAATACGTATATTAGAATCCCTTCTTAGGTTGTAAAGCTCATTTCTTTCTTCTCTAGTCAAATTGTCTTTAAATTTGGATTGATAATCGAATTAGTAATGAAATTTACAATTTCTTAAAGGTACAATACCCTATACTAGCAGTAATGGTAGGAATTCCTAAGATACACAAGAATATTGAAGACCCCCCGTTTCGACCAATTGTTTCTGGTAGTAAAGCTAAAACCTTCCCTTTTGGAGTAGCTATTGATACCTGGTTAAAAGATGTATATGCAAGCATCCCCCATCTATTAAAGGATTCTTGGGATTTCCTTTTGGATTTTCCCATACAAACTGATACAAGTGATTTGTTATATGTCACTATTGATGTCATAGACTTGTTTTCGTGCATCCCTAAAAATCAGGGACTAGACATGTTTTGTAATAGTATAAGGAGATACACAAATTTAGATTGGGACAAAACATGTCTAATTATGGAATGTATGACATTAATCTTGGAACACAATTATGTTTTATTTGAAGGGGAATATTTTAGGCAGAACAAAGGTGTTGCAATGGGTTCTGCAAGTGCACCAATTTTTGCCAATTTGGTCATGTTAAACTGGGAGGATGACGTGCTATTTAAAAATAATCTTTTCCAAAATGTCATACATTACACAAGATTTCTGGATGACATTTATATTTTATGGAAAGGAAGCATAGAAGATTTCAACAAGTTTATTGTTTTTATTAACAATAGTAGCGATTTTTTGAAATTTACTTATACAATGAGCAGGAATGGAATAGCATATCTTGACACTCTAGTATCCCATGATGAAAAAGGTTTTAAATCTAACATATATCGAAAGAATACATTTTCAAATGATTATTTGCAATACACCAGCAATCATCCCAAGAAGTTGTTGTATAATATATACAAGGGTCAATGTATTAGAGTAGCAAAGATGACGTCAAGATATGAAGATATGTTAACAGAACTGGAATATGTTACAGAACTTTTTAAGGAAAGGAAATATGATGGAAAAATGATGGAGGATGCTAAACAATATGTCATTACACAATGGGGTACAAAATACATTCCACTATTGGGTGAAACTACAGTAACAACAGGGAAAAACAAACAAGTTGGAGAGAAGAATATGAAGGTCAACAAATATGAAAGGGCTTGCATACTTCCATATACACCGCATGTCAACAAGATAAAGAAAATAATAGAAAACCATTGGCAGATATTCAAAATAGATAACAGCTTGGTGGGAATATTGGGAGATAAACCTTTAGTTGTATACAAAATTACTCATAATTTGAAGAAAATGTTAGAAACAGGTAATATGACTAATGACAGAAAGACAAGAGAAGGGAATTTAAGAGCTACCACTAGGTGTGGTAATTGCAATCAGTGTAGGTTATTAACAGAAGAAACTGAGGTGATTCTCGACAATATAAATAAAACTGTTATTAAGATAGTTAAAGGTAATTGTAACACATCATATGTGATTTATTTGGCCAAGTGTTCAAAATGTACAGCATATTACATAGGAAAAACAGAGAGAGCATTTAAAAAGAGGATCTACGACCATGTATATTGCATAAGGAGAAAGGATATTAATAATGCCTTATACAGACATGTGGAAAAAAGTGGTGAGGAGCATAGTTTCAGATTTGGGATATTGGAACATGTAAAGAGTAATATAAGAGGAGGTAATAGAAAGGATATTTTAAGTTACAAAGAAATATGGTGGCAATTATATACGGATGCAGCCACTGAACCAGGTCTGACTGACACTATAGCACTCAAACCATTATTATTATAAAAATATCTCCAAATATTTAAAAAAAAAAAAAAAAAAAAAACATTTTAAAAAAAAACATTTTTAAAAAACATATTTTTTAAAAGAAGCAATATATATTTTTTAAGAGCAAGTTCTAAGGGACAAGTATTGAAATAAGTATTTATTAGACAAAGCAATATTTTTAAAATTTATTAGCAACTTATTTACACAATATTTATTAAATTTTGATAAATTTTGATATATCAGTGTATTTAATTATCTATTTATTTAATCGTTAATATAATAGTAAATTTACATTTATATATACAACATAAACAAAGCAAAAGGTTAACATGAAACCTTACAGTTTTCTGATCTATATAAATCACAAACAAGTTTTAACCACTCATCAAATATAAACTAGTTAGTAGTATGACCTACAGATGAATTTGCTAGTGGTACAGTATAGTATTTTTAAATGAAGCACATTTATTAAATGAAGTACATTTATGTATTATTAAGATATGTTTTTGAAGAGTTAATTAATAGTCCAATGAAGGTTTTTGGCTGTTTGTCCCAACACAAACTATCATCATTATTTATGTAATACATTTATGCATCATATAAGTATTACATTCATGTATTTTCAAGATATGTTTTTGAAGAGTTAACCAATAGTCTAATGAAGGTTTTTGGTTGTTCATCCCAACACACATTATTATTATTATTTTTATTATTTATATTTAATATCAATTTTATTTTTATTAATTTTATTATCAAAGGATGTAAAATATACAACATAGATACAATAATGTATAGTTTGTATAGGATACACTTTTGTTGTAGTTATATTATTATTTAGAAAATGGGGGCATATGACTTTAAAAGTACGAAAGATTTATGGCGCCAAAAAAGTTATATAAATGAAAGGAATGTATGGCAAATTAGTTCTGATGAAGCCTAAGTGTAGTAGGTGAAAGCGCTTAACTTTTATTGACTGTTGTCACATATACGAAAAGTTTTTGTGTTATTATGTATGAGTAAGTTGATTTCGTTTATTAAAGTTTAAAACAGCTTTTCAGCGAAACTGCTCTGCGTTTCCTCTTGCTTTTGTTGCATATTAAATGCAGAGCCGAAGTCTATGAACAGCATCCTTACATAATTGTTTTTGCCTTCTACATGCTCAAGTGAGATGTGTAGTGCTACTGATATGGCATCAGCTGTGAACGGTTAGGTCTATATGCAAACTGCAGTGGGTCAAAATCAGGCGGTAAGCATGATGAAAGGTGCTTTTTAATCAGCTGCTCAAAACATTTCATAACAGTGGATGTCAGAGTGACTGGTCTGTAGTCGTTGGGATGGAAGGACTGGTTTTGTTAGATAGTGGGATGGCGTTAATTTCCTTGTAGCATGACGGTACTTTCGCCATGGCAAAAGAGGTGTCAAATATTTCCTTGAGCAGTGCACATAGTTGATCAGCACAGCCTTTTAACACCTTGCCCAGTATGTTGTCTGGGCCAGCAGCCTTCCTGGGATTCACTCTCCTTGTCTCATTTCTTACTGCCTCTGTTCTGAGGCTGAGTATTTTATCCTTCTCATCAGTGGGTAGCTTTGGTGCCAGCCTGTTGTTTCTCTCCTGAAATCTACCAAAGAAAATGTTCAAACCACACAGGAATTCAATGCTGTCTTCACACTGTGCTGGACTGATTTTGTAGTCAGTGATCTCCTGTATACCTTGCCATAGTCTCCTTGCATCCTTCATGTCTTCATAGTGGCTCTGCACCTTTCTGCCATGGTCCCTCTTTGCCTCCTTTATACCCCTCCTCAGATTACCTCTTGCTACACTTAGGGCTGCTTTGTCCTTAGCCTTGTAATCTATATATATATATATATATATATATATATATATATATATATATATATATATATACCCTATCATGTAATTCTTTGACTAGTCTTCTCATAGCAAGTATTTAGTAATTCAGCTTAGCTGTTATACTCTAACTTAAATTTGAATCTGTATGTATAACTTTTTAATTGCTTTCATGTTATACTTGTAACTTGTTAATGTAATATGTTTTGTAACAGTTAGTTGTCTTATATGTTCAGAGCTTTTCTCCCCAGGCCTCCACTGAAAATGGACCCAGTCCAGCTAGATTTTCCCAGTTAACAAATGTAAAATAAATAATATATATATATATATATATATATATTGTGTGTCAGTGTTGTTTTTTTGTCGACCTTTAGCTGACATTTGGGTATTTTGATTAAATTATTCAATTAAACATACCTATATATATATATATATATATATATATATATATATATATATATATATATATATATATATATATATATATATATATATATATATATATATATATATATATATATATATATATATAGGTTTACCGACATAATGTTGAATGCAAATGGTTGAAACTGAATTGGTTGAAAACACTATATTAAATTATCAAAATGTTGAAATAAAATTAGTCTAAACAAACATTGTTGAAAGTATCGAATTTGCCCATTTCTGCACTGTAGTGCAATCTCGGAGTTGATATATTTAACTAGGGAAGGTGTGGGGGCACATCCCCCCACATGGAGGGTGCAGGGGTTGATCTCATTGCTTTTTCAATAAAATGATTGTAGACATTTTGATAATTCAATGTTTTGGGTTGAGATGTTATTTTTCAACCAAATGACTATTAGACATTATGAAATTCAACATTATGTCAGTAAACCATATATATATATGTATGTTTATTGCTAACTTTAGTTTTACTATTTCTGATTAGAAAAACATTTCTCTTGTTTAAACAATTTTTTTCTATTGTTACCACCAAGAAAATGGAAATGTATTGTTACTATCCTTATACATTGTCTCAGTGAATATCTTGTGTAACTTGACCACACTAGCCTAGCTTGTGCTAACTATTATTTTTCTCTCCCCTACTTTGTCTCTCTTCCTCCTTAAGTTTCCCTGCTCTTCTTGTGCTTCCAACACTAGCCTATAGGAACCTAAGGACCCTCTCCAAATACCAGCGGGCTCACCTCTCAGCCTTAAACTCCCTGCATTCCCACTCAAGGATACAAGAAAAGTATTTTTGCTGTCTAACTACTACCAGTTATTTCTCTACCATTGTACCATTGCTATAGGTGCCAAAGCACGTTCTGAGCCAGGACAGAAAGCAGCCTCTACCCCCCCTCTCTCTTTAATACCTAACACTCACTTCCCCCTCTACCGTCTACGAGTAACTCCCCATCCTCACTCTTCCCCTGTCTTTATACAGCTACCTCCCTCACAAACAATTACAGACCTGTCCACTAGAGGCATTCTCCCAATCTCATCTTACTCTTATCCCCCTGTGTCTGTATCACTTACCTTATTTTCTGTAGTCCCAGACCTGCTTTTTAGCTCCTCCAACTACACCCTATACTTCACTATCTATTACTACCATTTCTAGGTTCTCTCATCACTGTTCTTATCCACTTCTGACTTGGCAAACTTACCTTCTGTAGCCTGTACTGCTGATTGTTTCTTCCACAGCTGCTTCTTTACCTGTTTCTACCCGCTCTGTTTGCCCTGTGGGCTCACTCCACTCCCCTCCCTATCCCCAATTCCTACTCACCCCCGGGGTCCTACACTTATACTTACTAGCCACACCCGTTCCTCCCCCTAGTACTCCAGGTAAAGCTTTTATTTGCTCATCTACCTCCACTCCTTCCTTCTCAAACTTCTCCCCTTAATCTACTCCCACACCCCTCCCCACCCCTCCTCCTCACCTACTATACTTTCATACCTACGAGTAACACAATTACTTACTCACCCATTTAAATTGATAAACTACACTCTACTGCTCATTTCCAACTACTACTCATGCTTATACTACTTCCACCTCTTACTTTTGCCTTCATACTCTCCTCCTATGAAACTCCATTACTTCCATACTTTCACCACCCTAACAAACAAACCAGCTCCCTGTATCTACCCATCCACTTTAACCATGCCAACATAACAACTACTCCCAGTTACCTGCTAGCAAAATATCACAGAGCATTAGATTACCACATTAGATATAACAACCTCAATCCCAGGAAATCCCTACTCACTAATAGCAAACTCCCTAGTCCATACTATCTCAAACAACTCCACTTATTAAAAGATGGAGATATTCACCCAAACCAAGGCCCAGTAACAACCCCAATCTCTCTCCCCAACCCCAACCGATCCACTAATTTTTTTCATCACTAGGCAATCTAATTCACTCCTTGTAGCTCATCTTAATATTCGAATCATTAACAATAAAATCGCTCAACTCCATGCCCTCTTAGAGGTCTACTCCTTCGACATTCTTTGTTTAACAGAAACCTGGCTAAAACCTGCAACTAAAGACAATGAAGTCATCCCACCAGGGTATAATATTCTAAGACTTGACCGTGTAGCCAAAAAGGGTTGGGGGGTGGCTATTCTATTTAAACCAGGATTACGATTAATCACTTATGACACTAAACCACCACCTAATACCAATGCAGAAATTCTCATATCCAAACATGAACTTAACAATGCCAAAGCCATCTGTATTATTTGTATCTATCTATCCCCGTAACAACAATACCACCATGGAAAATATCCTATGCTGGTTATCTCAACACCTGCCCCAAGAAACTATAATCCTCGATGATATAAACATTGATTGGAATTGTTATAGCAGCAGCCACCCTACCACCCACATTAACCTTTATGGTTTCTCCCAAACCATCACCTCCCCCACCAGGATAAACAAACACAACAAGAAAGAAAGCGCATTAGACCGGATTCTGATAAACAACCATCCCCAAATATATGAATCTGGAACCCTTCCTGATGATATAAGTGACCACTCACTTACCTATATCATCAGGCATAAATCCTATTCTCCCATTCCTACCACTATCAGGAATATCAGATCCAAAAAGAACTTCAACCCTGATCTCTTCCAAAAGGAACTTAGAGCATGCAATTGGTCTCCCTTAAATGACCTCCCTCTAGAAGAAGTGGTTCAATACTTTAATTCAAACTTCTTAGCCATTCTTGATCACCATGTTCCAACCCATACAATCAGATTCAAGACCAAATCTGCCCCTTGGCTTTCTAAAGAAACCAAGCATAAAATCCATCTCAGAAATAAATACTGGGCTAAATGGAGAATGACCAAAAATCCTGTTGACCAACAAAATTTCAGAGAGCTAAGAAATAACACTAAGAAAGCTATACTATCAGATAAAAGAAACTATCACTGCGGTGGTGGTGCTGCGGTAGCATTGTCACCTCACAGTAAGATGTTGTTATGTTCGATTCTCAGCTAGAGCATCTTCTGTGTGGAGACATGCGTGAATGGGCGTACTTTCGTTGAAGGTTGTGCGTCAGGGCCGGCAACTCGGCACATAAAAATCTACTGCCAATCATTTGCGGACCGGAGTTTCGCTGTGGCGACCCCTAACCAGGAAAAGCCAAAAGACACAACAACTACCTTCAATTTCAGAAGGCTAACCATAATAACCCACAAAAGTTCTTGGCGAGCATCAATCAATTACTACATCCAGGTCAATCCAGTACACCAAAACCACAAAATACTGACCATGAAAATCCCATGTATACTGCCAATGCCTTCAATTCCTTTTTTACTGACACTATCCAAACACTAGCCAGTCAGTTATCATCTAGTAATTTTACTTTACCTACCTACAACAAAACTTTACCCCAGCCATTTTTTCTCCAACCAGTCCCAACAACCCATATTCTTGCCCTAATCCAAAAATTGAAACCATGCTCTCCTTCAGCAGACCAAATACCTGCTGAATACCTACAGAAATCTGCCAAATCGATTGCTTACCCCATCTCCATCCTTATCAATAGAACTATTAGTGAAGGCCACATTCCTAGTATCTGGAAAGTCTCCCATATTATCCCCCTTCACAAAGGTGGCAAATCCACCAAATTCTCCAATTATCGTCCCTTAGCTTTTCTTTCTCCTTTGGCAAAGATCATGGAGAAATGCATACATAGGCAATTGCGAGACCACCTAATCCACAATAACTTGCTCTCTAGCTGTCAACATGGTTTCAGACCTTCCCATAGCACTACCACTGCCCTCCTTTCCTTTACAGATTGCATTAACAAAAACCGTAACTGCAATTTGCTCTCCACAGCACTATTTATCGATCTGTCCAAGGCATTCGATATGATGAATCATCAGATTCTGATAGATATCCTCAAATCCCTGTCCTTACATGCACTCTCTATCAAATGATTCCAATCCTACTGAAATAAACGACAACAGGCTGTACTTTGGCATAACACTCAATCTACCCACCTACCAGTTAACCTCAGTGTACCTCAGGGGTCCATATTAGGACCGCTCCTTTTCTCCATATTCATCAACGACCTTCATCAAGCAATTCCCCAAGCTGCTTCCATACAATATGCTGATGACTCCACACTTGTATGCTCCACTAAAACCACCTCTGACCCTCACTCCCTTACCCAAAAAGTTTTTAACACTATGGAACAATGGTTTACTCATCGTTGCCTACCCTTAAACCCCCAAAAAACTAAACTCCTCCTTTTCAATCCAAATTTTAAGTCCCCCCCCCCATAGATTTTTCTGTTTTTTCCACTAACGGTACCATTATATCACCCGACCTAACTACCATTGACAACAATCTTTCCTTTGACATACACATCAACAACACTATTAAATCTGTCAACAAAAAACTTGGCTCTCTGTACAGAATAAAACCCTTCCTATCACCTACAGCTAGAACTACTATTGCACATACTCATCTAATCTCTACACTCCTCTATGCTGCTACCATTTTTACCAATCTATCTAAGAACAACCTCAGTAAGTTGGAAAGCTCCTACAATAATATAGCCAGATTTGCTACTGGCAACCCATATAAAACTCACCACTGCTTTAATTTAAAGCAGCTTGAATGGTTGGAAGTACAGAATCTGATCACGTACCACCAACTAATCATTGCCCATAAAACTCTTTACCAACCTTCCAATACTCCTAGTCTCTCCACCATCATCACAACCTATAATAATCTGAAGTCCTTACGTTCATCTCAGAAACTTCTAGTTAAAACATCTAAATCTAACAACAGGGCTGGGGATTCTCTCTTCTTCAATACTGTGGGAAAATTCTGGAATCTCCTACCCTAAGACTTTTACTCACTTTCCTCTTTATCGCTCTTCAGAAAGAGATTGAAACTTTTCCTCAAAACACACTGGTCATGCCCCTGTACTAAACCTGCCTAACTATTTACTCTACCTGAATATGCTCTGCCTTCCCTTTTCTTTTTATTAATTTTCTGTCATCCTTTTTAACAATATATGACTTCTGTGCTCTGTATCGCATTATTTCCTTCCCTCTCTCACTTATTTGTAAGAAAAAACATATTTTTTAACTCATTATTACTACTACTGATCATTAAGCTGCCTCTTACATTGTGTATTGTACTGGATATGGCATCAGCCTGGATACCTCCTTTTTTCTTTGCCATTAAGTTATGTACTTTACCTGCATATTGAACTAGCCTGTATGCCTCCTTTTTGCATTAAGGAATGTACTTACATGTTATTTTGAAACTGCAGTTTACATTGTATTGATGTCTGTCCTCTTCAAATGATTTCTTATTAACCTGATTTGTCAGTGTATATATTACTGTAATTTCTTTTTTTTTTCTTATATTTGTTTGCAATTTTTATGTTATCTGTATGTCTTGGAGCTTATCTCCCCGGGCCTCTACTGAAAATGGACATATATCCAGTTAGACTAGCCTGGTCAACAAATGTAAAATAAATAAATAATAATAAAAAATATATATATATATATGTGTGTGTGTGTGTGTGTGTGTGTGTGTGTGTGTGTGTGTGTGTGTGTGTGTGTGTGTGTGTGTGTGTGTGTGTGTGTGTGTGTGTGTGTGAGTCTGTGTGTGTGTGTGTGTGTGTGTGTGTGTGTGTGTGTGTGTGTGTGTGTGTGTGCGTGTATGCATTTAGTTAATTAAATCCATATACACAAAACTGCTGAGAGAGAGACAGAGATAGAGAAAAAAAGATTAATTTTAACTGATGATGCCATAAAATAATAGTGCTATGTGAAAAAATTATGTTTCCATTGTTCATATGGAAAAAAGAATGTCAGAAATATGACATATCCTTCTAGTGACCTTGATTTCCCCTCCCCCTTGCCTATTTTATTCTTAGAAATGTTTGGAATGGCTTCACCCTTTGGATCATAATCCTCTCAAGTAAGTTCAACTCAGCAGTCATGTGGGCAGTACATGTGCTTTAAATATTGTTTAAAATGAATCATGGAGGAAATCCATCTGCTTTTATGTTTCTATAACAGTATGAGCAGATGTGGCACTGCTTTACCTAAAACAAGGCTGCTCTTAAGTGACAACTGTGTCCATACATGCACGCATATCGTTCAGCTTTGTGGTTTTCACCCGATACAGTGTAACTGTTAATGAGCTGGAACACACATACATGCGCACATGTCATTCGGCTTTGTGGTTTTCACCCGATACAGTGTAACTGTTAATGAGCTGGAGCACACATAACTGCATGAGCTTTTTTTTTCATTGTTTTCATGTTAACTGTGCAAAGGTGACTGTCTTGTTCCCAGATGTGACACGTAAGTGCTTCTGCTATAGAATTACAGACATTTATCTGATCTGTTCCCAAAGATGCATCTGAAGATAGTTTACAACTGATACACTCACAGATATAATATCATTTCATATAGCTATGCTTCAGTAGAAATGTCACCATGAGTATTTTGTCTTATAGTATAGACACAGATTAACCTGTTCCTGTCTATTCTACTTTGTTACATGCAGACAGTAGAATATGTATGTTTTTTGTGTAGCCCACTCAGGTGGTATGCCATTGATATGTACTTGCATTATTTAACTGAATGCTGTTGACAAGAAATTTCTACTTCAAAATATTTTTAAATTCCTGTTCAAAAGACTTCATATGTGATCCATCACATGCCACAGTGCAGTACAGATTTACACATGAGATGCACATGCTGCAAGGCTGTGACCTGTTTAACAACACACTGCTCATACAGACTTGTATTAGTCAATTACAGAAACTCTTTCCCTCTCTGTCTCTCTCTCACACACACACGCACACACACGCACACACACGCACACACACACACACACACACACACACACACACACACACACACACACACACACACACACACACACACACACGCACACACACACGCACACACACACACAGCAAATTCATTGCAGAATGTTACATTCTGAATGGGACTATAGAGTAAAATCAATTTAAAAATATGCTGCCACCAGTTGGATTTAATTCAAACTCATTATTAGTAGCTTTCCACTATTTTGCATGATGTATTATATCAGCTGCATCAAATAAATCATGTTGGACTAGTTGTATGGTGATGTTATTTTATACCGTCACTTTAGATCAGTTCTTGCTCCTTTGTCATAATCATCCATGAACATAGCGTACCTTTCATGGATGCACTACACCAGCTTAAGACTTGAAGCCTAAATGTACTACAGCAAAAAATCCAAAAACAAAAGCACCAACATAATGGAAACATAAGACATTTTAATGTAAAAAGTATCTGTCAGAGATGTTTGGCTTTGTTCACAGTTATTGGATAAGACATGCATATATCATACTACTACATGTAATGACAAGATGGAATTAGGAAAGTTATTTTAAGGTATTTGTGTCAGAGCAGTTTTGTTGTTGAAAGGGTGTGAAACAAGCTGATTTGCTGAGCTATCCTGTTCACTAAAGTCAGTGGCTGGGTGTTCTCCACCTATATAATATTTGTGTGTGAATTTATCACATTTTATGTGCTGTCATATGATAACCTGTGATTAGGACAAAGGACGTAGGAAAACATTTCAGTAACTACTGTACAAAGTACAACTGCGGGTATCAAAGACTGACACAGACACAAAATGGAGTTGAAATACACATGTGCTGTTATAATGTCTAATCATTCTGTGCAAAAAACAGTAAAAAAGCAACATAGTGCAAAACAAACAACTAAACAGACACAGAACAGCCTTGACCCAGTGGCCCCAGAAAATGATTATCATTGTGCATAGAGCAAGCCGAGCTACAGAAGCATGCCTATGTCCAAATGGGGCCAAAACAGTGATTTCAAAAAGAGACTACCTGAATGAACTCTTTGCAAATGGCAATAGCACTTGCTTTGGGATAAAAGGATTAAATTGATGTGACTTTATCTGGAACTGAAAAAGATGACCACATTTGGTCAAACTTGTTTTATTCACATTTATTGATAATACTAATTTTATATGGCAGAACTTAATTTACCCCAAAGTTACATGATTAGAAATTTAATATATTAAGAAACGTGGGGTTCAGAGCAGACTCCCCCTCATCATAGAAAATGCTTTTTATGTGTTTAGGTAAAACGGGACATTTTACATTGATGACTTTATTTCATGATCTTTCTCAATGAGATAGTAGGTTAAATGATTTATTCTGAATTCATTCTCATTAACATATTGCTAATTGCATTGATGAAAAGTCATGGGTTCAGTATAATTTATCAGGCACAAGGTGTTATCCACATGAAATTGCAAGACAAAGTGCAGCATCTCAGATGTCTGTGCAATCTGTGAAAGATACACATTGTGCAGTCAACAGCAAGATGAAAAGCCTGTAAGATGTAAACATCACAGAATTTGTTTTCAGTTATTTATTTATATATTTAACTGGATTGAGGCCTATGAGCACATTCTTTTCAAGTGCAGTTAATGCAGAGGGCTAAAGCTCGGATCTGTTAATGAGCTGATTCCTGTGCCACAGGTTGATTCTTTCCACCTTCATTTGCATATTGTGTGACTCAGAGCAAATCACTTAATCAGACAGTGTTCCAGGGTTGCCCCTGAAAAGCAACAATTTATCCAGTGGGCTTCCCCATTCAGTAAATAGGTTAAAAAAGTGCCTTCTTCAGAGTCACACAGTACGCAAGAGGAGACTGATAACATCAGAATCAAATTCAGAATCACATTTATTGGCCAAGTATGCATGCATACAAGGAATTTGACTCCGGTTTCAGTGACTCTCCAAGTATGAATTACACAAATGACATACATACAACTATTAAGAACAAGACAAACGGCATACATGTAACTATTAAGAACAAGGCAAAAAAGTAAATACACATATACATACAAGGTGCAAAGTGCAACGCAGTGCAAGAAATACTGAAATAACTCAAGTATTAACAATATGTAAACAATACTGCAGAATCCTTAGGGGCTTCGGAAAAAGAATACCCCAACCTAATAAGCTGTGGAAAAAAACTGTTCTTATATCTGCTTGTTTTGGTACGTATTAATCTATAACACCCGGTGGATGGTAATAGTTCAAAAAGATGGTAGCCTGGATGTGAAGGGTTGGTGAAGATCTTCCCTGCCCTTTTCATGATTGTGGAATAGTACAGGTTCTGTAAGGAGGGCAAACTAGCACCAGTGATATTTTTGGTAGACCTGACTATTCGATGTAACCTATTTTTGTCATGATTAGAGCTCCAAGCCACACTGTTATGGATGAATTGAGAACAGACTCAATGACTACTGTATAGAACTGAATCAACAGTTCCTGTGGGAGGTTGAACTTCCTCAGCTGTCGCAGAAAGTACATTCGCTGTTGTGCCTTTTTTATGATGGACCCAACACTGGTCTCCCACTTCAAGTCCTGGGAGATTATAGACCCCAAAAACTTGTAGGATTCCACAACTGACACAGCAGTATTAAATATAAAGAGGGGGGATAATATTGTAGTACCACTCCTAAAGTCCACTGTCATCTCCACAGTTTTAAGAGGGTTCAGTTCCGGATTATTCTGACTACACCAAAGGGCCAGCTGCTCAACCTCCCATCTGTATGCAGACTCATCACCATTCCTGAAGAGCCTAATAATAGTTGTATCATCTGCGTATTTACTAAGTTTGACAGAGGGGTCCTTAGAGGTGTAGTCATTAGTGTAGAGGGATAGTAGCAGTGGGGAGAGCATCAAACTCATGACAGCAAGATGAAGCCTGTTAACCACTCATACTCTTGATGGTCTGCACTAGACTGGTTGTGTGGAAATTTGAAGTGACAGAAACAAACTCCCTCTTGAGGCTTACAGTCACTGATACAGGACTGACATCCCATCAGTGGAATATTGCAAGGAATGCCCATTTAAAAAAAACTCAATTAAACTAAGTAGCTCAAACATCTATACATACGCAGGTGACACACAAGCAGGTTGCTGTAAAAGAAGATTTGGCATCACAGCCATTACAACAGAGCAACAAAGGTATGCAAAAGAACCAGCCTACATTAGTCACACAGTGCATCAGTGCTGGTAAAAGTGAATCATTCTATCACTAAACAAAAAATGGGAATGTCACAGTAACTGTGATATGTTGAAAACTATTTGTTATCACAAAGGGTTCAAAAACAGGTATTGTCCCAGCCACAATGATATATGTAGTAGTTGACAATTTATACATTTATCATTGTTCTGCTATGAAACACTGTTCGATAACAATGAAGACATCCATGGCCAAAGCAGACCAGCAGGAGAAAAAACATAACACTTGAGTATGGCATGACCCTAAGGCATGCATTATGTATAGCAACATGTGTCCGTGGCTTCATGAGCTATGCCAAATGCAAATGTCATCTCTCACAAAGTGGTGTTCCAGACCAAAAGCAAGCAGATATTCCTCATCTACCAAGGCATGTCAAGACACTGCGGAGCAGTTAGCAGTCATCACAAATATTGTTGTGAGAAACCATTGAAATACATCATGAATGAAAATAAAACCTTGCAGTGTATCAGTCAAGAATGGCAGAATAGTAAGTCTGTACATCGGTATGACATAGCCTCATAGCCATCAGAAGATAGGCAAAGCAAAGGGATAGGGGCGTCCTAAGTGAAGGGCCTGCTCTGCAAGTTTTCACTTGAATCTAGAACAGAATATGCTGTTAAAAATGTATAATTAGTAGGCATATAAAATATTACATGATAACTATAAGAATCAGTCAGATGAGGTTAAAAAAGATTGGGAAGAGAGACTGGAAAGGCAGTTTACAAGGGACCAATTGAAGGGCATATATATATATATATTGCTCCCAAGTATGCAACAAAATCCAGAACATTTAGGATTTTTGCTTGGAAGGGTTGTCGTAGGTATTTTTATATCCCAAGCAGACTTTTAAAAAATTTTCCTCAGGTAGATGGCAAATGTTGGAGGTGTAATGGGGAACATGTTTTTGGGACCGTAATGACTTGACAAATTTTAAAAATTCTCTACAGAGTACTCTGTCAAAAATATTGGAGGACCAAATGTCTGTAACTAAAGAAATAATTATTTTGAGCTGGGACACAGGATTTGATTTGCTAAGACATAGTAAGGACTTAAGTTTAATTTTATTGGTTGTCAAAAAATCAATTGCTAGAAAATGTTAATCAAAGCCTAAACCAACTATATTTGAAGTATTGATTATTGTAAAAGAGATAAAACACCTGGATGTGGGATCTTTAGAAAAGGGAAGGTGCAAATTACATACAAATAAATTTGTGGGAGCAATACTTGCAGAATAACTTTCGGGAATGGTTGATGTTATAAAAAAGAAAACATATATGTAAAGTAAAATGTAAAAGAAAAAGTTAATATGGTTTGTTTTGTTTTTTGTTAATGCATGTGTGCCAGCCTCTTAAGTGCTAATGTAATAAAGGTGTTTAAAAGAAGGTTAGTACCAGAACGGTACACATGTAACATTCCTATTCAAACAAATGCTGTATCTAGGCATCCTATTATGAAATATGGTATCACATACAGAAGAAGCATGTTATAATTCCAAGGAAGTAGTTTGTGAGGTAGCAAAAGTCAATACTGTACCAACGAGGAAGGGTCCAAGTAGGAACGCAGTAGCTATTTCAAAGTGGCATTGCATTTGCATATGTCATCCATAAAGCAGATAAGTGATTATCATGTAGTTTGTGATATCCTGAAATAAGCTATCCATAAAACACGTCCACATCGGGAGCAATGCAAGAACCATCACAACACAGACTGCATCAACAAATTATAACATACCAGATCCATAGAGTCATGCAGTTAAAATGCTTGTACCAAGGCAAGTCACACTGCTAATATAGGTGTCTTGAATGTAGATGGGCTGGAGTGTATGGAAAAGAATAGAAGGGGAAGGAGAGGACATGACTCATACTTTGCAGAATTTAATTAAGTGAATGGAAGTAAATATTTTTCTTATAGAGAGGGTGGTAAAACTATGAGTACTTTTACCTTCAAGGTAAATGGAGGCTAAGATTGATGATAATTTAAGATACTGTTACCATCCGTCCATCCGTCATCCAGCTATCCATCCATTTATCCATCTGTCCATCTCTCCCCCCATCCATCGATCCATCAATCCATCCATCCATCATTTCATCCTTCCTTTTTCTAAACTCCTTGTGCTGGTGAAGATTATGATGGCAGCAAACTGAGCAGGGTGGATCATACTTCCCTAACCACATTTTGTAAAAATATTCCCAGAACTTCAGTGACCAATTAATAGATACAGCACTGTTCAAAATACTATGGTCACTCTGAAATGGCTTAAAATGACACTTTTTTGTATGATAAAATAAACCAGTCAGAACTAGCACCTTGGCAAAATATGTCTTCTTAAGGTTGTAAAACCAATTAACACTTAAAGTAATTTAAATGAAATACATACTTGAGGTCAGAGAAGAAAAAAGCCAGTAGAAAAACATGCCCAATTAACATATCAAATTCGTAATTAACAGCTCATTAAGTCATTTAGCTTGCAACATTTCCTAGGTTCATAGATTCATAAGTGCATACTTGGCTAAAGACCATTGTGGCCTCTATAAGCCTAACTAAGCATCCCAATTGTATCCTGCAAGTTTATGTGCTTTGGAGGTGATTTTATGGGGCATATGTAAGGTAGGGCATGATTCACAGGCTGCCTCTGTCCATTAGAGACATAGGTGCTAGACTTAGGGGTTTGTATTTCTGATTTCCCCATCCACTGGTCCAGATTTCTGTTGAATAAGGTTAGGGAAGAGCTCTGCTTCACATTGATGGGGGGGGGGAGGGGGGGCTGTTCCAGAGAAGGGTAATTCTGTGAGTCACATACCTGTCCCTCCAATGTGTCCTAGTTATGTTACAAGCAAATCCCTAGGTTGAGTAATTCTGATTCTATCTGTTTTGAGGATAACCAAACTGGCAATCAGAGTGGAATCCAAGGATGCCTTGTATACGAAGTATAGATCACCTTTCAACAGTCTGTAGGAAGCAGAGTGTAGAGATAGTGCTTTGAGGTGATCTGCATAGGACATGCTGTTTACTCCCTGTGTTCTTTTTGTGAGGAGCCTTTGTAGATGTTCCAGTTGTTGCCAGTGCCTTGTCAGGTACATACTGAAGTGGGCATTGTATGCAATATTGCTAAGCATAATTCCAGTTTTCCATCCATTTTTTTGACATTGTAAACTGCTTCTTAAAGTAAATATTGTAGCATATTCTTGAATCTGTAAATGTGTGTGTGTGTGTGTGTGTGTGTGTGTGTGTGTGTGTGTGTGTGTGTGTGTGTGTGTGTGTGTGTGTGTGTGTGTGTGTGTGTGTGTGTGTGTGTGTGTGTGCATGTGCATATATATGTTTTTTAGCATATCCTTATAGCTGTAAATATGTTATGTTCATTTGTTATATCATCATATTCATCATTATGATCAGTATACTAACCCTATAAACAAATATAAATAAATAAATAAAATAAATGGTCCTTTTGAGGGATGAATACAGTGGAATGATGACTTCCTTAGACCTAGATGATGCTCCTTTGATTTTACGTTAAGCAACATAGAATGATTTCCTTACTACTTATTTATTTATTGACATTTGATTACCGGGAAACTCTAAATGGTTAGGAGCCCATCTTCAGTTGAGGCACAGGAAGAGCAGCTCAAGTCTCCCTTAGACACATGTTGGTAGAAAGCCAGGTTACTATCTACATATGTACAAAAATCCCTGACTACTGGTTCTAATCTTAGAGGTGTGCTGTCAATGAAGTAACTTCCTAGGGTGTGTTACTTTACATTGAATACTATTAAAAATTTCTTGGCATAGAGTTTTAAGCCATGGTTTCGGCACCAGTCATTTGTCTGTGTTAGTCCTTTCTGTAAGATGTTAGTGTCTTACGGAGAGCCTGTGACTGCTTCTAGTTTGCAATCATCTGCAGACTTGGTCAACCACAGGCCCTTGACATTGGCCTTGACCTCTGAGAAGTAGATGCCAAAAAGAAACGGACCCAGCACAGAGCCCTGGGGGACTCCACTAGTGACCAACCTCTTTGTGTAGGTGGTCTACCCAATCCTAACTTACTGCATCCTTTCTGAGAACTAGCTGACTATCCAGCATATAACATATGGGTTTATGCCTATATGAGTTTCTTTACAATGCCTGAGTGGGGTATTCTAACAAAGGCATTTTGCACCATTTTGTCCTCATCCATGGTCTTTGTGACCTTTTCAAAGAACTCCACCAGGCTGAGTAGGAATGATTTGCTCTCCTGATGAAACCAAAGTGGGCTGGAACCAGTGTTTGGAGGTTTATGCCTATATGAGTGCAAGCTGGGCACATTCATCAATTGCCCAAGTGATGTGGACATCCTCCAAGAGGGTCTCATCCAAACAAATGAATGGTGCCAGAAACATGGCCTCAAGCTGAATGCCAAAAAATGCATCATCATTCCCTTTGGTGAGAATGACATCTCCACATATTATCACATTAATAACAACATCCTAAGTACACAATCAGTAGGGAGGAATTTGGGCTCCCAGGTTGATAGCAACCTGACTTTTGACCACCATGTTGCTTCCATTGTATGGAAAGCTTTCTACATGGCCAAACTCATAAGTAAGGGTATCTCATCCAGGGGCAAAGAGCTCATAACATCCCTGTATTCTTCCCTTATGAGGCCAATTATTGAGTACAACACCCTCTTCAACATGTACCTGCAGCAGCTGGAAAGACCACAGAGGTTCCTCACCAGCAGAATCCAGGGCCTCAAATATCTACCCTACAAAGATAGGCTAAAAGCCCTATCCCTATACTGAGTTTCATACAGACTCCTTAGGGGTGGTGTCTGTTTGGCATATAAAGCAATCTCAGACCCTGCCTTGATGGGATTGCAGCATATCCACAAGTCAAGCTCAACTCAAGCAACCCGTACGCATGACCTCAACCTGGTCTGTGATATCAATAGGACTTGTTGGTGGGACAGATTTGTGTCCCAGAGACTTTCCCATCTGTGGAATATACTCCCTCTCCATGTCAAGCAGAGTATCCCATTATCCCTTTTTAAGCGCAACCTGGATAACTGGATAGGAAACAGAAAATACACCCCTGAGATTCCACCTGTGTCCCTGCTGGAGAGGTGCTTTGGGTGCTGACTTTTTTAAACATGGGCTAAACTCTTGGCTAGGCTTATAAGGGCCTCAGGGCCAATAGCCTAGTAACTTCCTATGATCCTATGAACAATTCATATAAGCAAATCTGGGATATTATGATCATATGTTTTCCCTATATACACAAAACATAAAATGACAATACTGGCAAATTCATATGACCTCTCCAATATATGTGCTGTGCAAGGACAAATAGTTGTTCTACTTTTCCACAGCCAGAATGGACTCCATACTACTCCCCATGAATAAGAGGCTCAATTTTTGGATTAAGTCTCCTTTCCAGCACCCTGGTGTATGCTGTTCTGGAATTGGAATGCATCTTTTTGTCCCCCTTTTGGAAAATGGGGACTACTATCCTTGTTAGTTAATCAACAGGACCTTTCATGCAACACTAAAAAGTTATGTTAGCCAAGAAATCCAAACAATGTTCTGCACATTCAGCACTTCTGGCTATATCTCACCCTCTTCTGCAGCCTTTCCATAGCAGAAGTGTTTAATTGATTCTACCATCTCCTTCCAGCATGGCATCCTCAGCATAGTGCATGGTCATCAGACTCAGGAGCTCTTTATTAGTTTTTCTTCCAGCATTCAGTAGTCTCCACAAAGTCAGAGTTAACAAGGTCAGTAAGTGTTTCTGCTTCCTTGCTGAGACTAGGCTGGGAAGTGTAACCTTCCCCCACTTATGTCACTAGTTTGCTTGTCAAAACCTCTTTGAGACTGAGATGGTTTGAGAACCATCATGATGGCTGTATTATTTGTTCTTAGTCCTGCCCTCTTCTCAGACCATCTTTCTATGGGTAGCTTTACTAGGAGCATAAAGCCAAGACAACAAAGCTGTAAGATTCACAATGTCAGACAAACCTCCTCCAACACTATACGGTCACAAAGATAGTTTTACATAAGTGGAATTAGAACTCATGAAAACGAAATGGCAGTAGTTGCAATGTTCTATTTGCTAAAATTTAGTGATCAGAAAGGCAAACGCTGACTTTTCATGAGGGTATATAGATGACATTATAATAAACTTAACCAAGGATGTGATGTGAATCTGGAGATGTAAGCTGTTGAACAGCACAGTATGTCAACCAGTACTATTTCTTGCCATGTAGCTCTGTGCCTGAAAAGGCATAGAAAATACAACATGGCTTCCTGTACAAGAAAACCAACATGTTGTTATAGTGCTGCCACCTATCAGTTCATGCAGGTTAGTGCAGAGGACTAAGGGTGTTAAGTTGTGTGATTCTGAGCAAGTCACTTAACTGGACAGTGCTTATGCCTTGAGCCTGAAAAAGGTCAGTGTGCATTACACCTCTAATGTTGTTAACAAATCCAGACAAATAAATGTTTAGCAACAGCCAGAAAACTGTACAGTACCTGAAATTATAAATGCTAGGGTCGAAAGTGAGCTTCAGACTCATTGTGTAGAGCTGAAGCTTTGAAAACTGCATTTCGATACAAGGGCCAAACAGTAATCTAAATACAGGTCAGGCCATCAGGAGTAAAATCTACAGCAGCTGGCAACATCCTCAGACTCTTTCAAGAAAATAAGCAATGAATGGATACTATGGAAGGCCTGCATACAGGGAGTATGTGGGATCCGCAATACATCTGAGCATTAAAGTTATAGCAATAGCATTTGCCATTATAAGTCACAACAGAGAGTTAAATGTGAAGGACTTTCTTCTTTTTCTAATAAAAAGGATTTTTAAACTAGACCTTATGATGTTAGTGATACTAGGTCTTTATATAGGCTTAGTTCAGCTGTTTTAAAACAATATATATATATATATATATATATATATATATATATATATATATATATATATAGGTTTACTATCATAAATTTGAAAATCAGAACAACGCGTGTCTGCATTTTCGAATTTATACATCGGAAATGAACATTTCCGAATTTTCCTAATGTCGAAAACAGCTGTGTATTGTCGAAAATGTCGCTCGCGACATTTTCGGCAATACACAGCACTTCCACCCGTCCCGTAACTACCTACCTAACTAGCCTAAACACAGTTATGCAGGGGGGCAAGCCCCCCTGCACCCCCCACACCCCCCAACTTAATATTCCAACTCCGAGATCGCACTACAGTGAGGAAAGGGATGTATTTCCCTAACCGCACTGTACAGCGATCCCCTCACATGAGTGAACGTTAGAATTGCGAATGCACAGTCCATTCACAATGGTAACGTTCGCTCACATCACCTGCCAAACTATGAAGTATTCGAACATCTGTTGTTCGAATACTTCATAGCTGTGCAAGTGCACGTCGGCATTGTGATAGTAAACCATATATATATATATATATATATATATATATATATATATATATATATATATATATATATATATATGACAAGTATAACTTTATAAAAAAAATATAGAGCTTTAGATATAGGTTACATAGCACTTTCCAGATTCCTTGATGACAAAAATACTAAGGCTATGTCCAATGTGCCAGAATATCTGATCTACTAAAATACAATATACTGAACTAATTTTCATGTGTTTGTATTCCTGTGAGATTTCTCTCATGCCATACATTTAAATTATTGGACTTCCTACTGCAGACAACAGCTAGTAAAGTCATTGGCACTTGCTACCATAATTCAATTTTTTTCATCATTAGCTACTAAGCGTCTATAGCCACTAAGCGTCTAGCTTTCATCAACAGTGTACTCAGACAAACTCAGTTTGACAAAGAAACTACACTGCATTGTTCATTAGGCAGGTCCTGACACCAGGCCCTAGGTTACCCCACTTATCAATGGCCCAGACTGTACAAATATATATATATATATATATATATATATATATATATATATATATATATATATATATATTCATTTATTCATGTACAAAAATCAGCATTTTTTTCTTAATGAACACAAATTGACATTTATTCATGTACACAAATTGACATTTATTTCGTACTTTTCTGTTATTGGACCACAATTCTAATGCGTTAAAACAGTTGTGTGAGAATTCTACATAAACAGTGCACCAAACATTTCAACTTCAGAATATCTGCACCTTGGCTTTCACAGTTATTCAAATACAGTCATGTCATCTTCTTCTGGGACATTGTCATAAGTGTCCAACCCTCGAATTTCGACCTGAATTTCTTGTGACTCCATTTCCTGTAGAAGCATTGGCCCCAATATGTCATGCCTAGCAATAAAGCTCTCCTTAAATGAGTACTGCTTGTCCAGGTAGCCTGCTCGTAGTGCATTGGCAATACATCTGTCAGTGATTTTATCCCATGACTTTTTCACGCAAGTCACGACCCCTTGCATGCTAGGCTTCACAAAGTTTCCATGCTGATTTCTCTCCATTCTATTTTCAGTGTAGTCATTGAGTTCCATGCACAAATGGTCCTTGAATGGCTTGTTTATTGCAATATCAAGAGTCTGGAGATAGGCAGTCATTCCTGCGGGAATCATTATTTGATCTATTCTTCTGTGTGCAAGGAATTTCTTCATTTCTTTAGCGCGGTGAGTGCTGGCTGAATCCCAAACTAGCTGACCTCTTTTGCCACCTCGCAAAACAAGTGGCAGCATTACATCGACCCACTTCCTTATAGCTGCTTGTGTGCACCAGGCTTTTTTGGTTTCAAGAATGTAAATGCCTGAAACATGTACAGTCTTATTTTTCTTGCCCTTGCTAATGATTAGAGGTGGGATTTTCTTTCCATCTAGACGAATTGCCAAAATACAGGTAACACGTGCACTCTCGTAACCAGTGGAGGAAATGTAGATTGATGAGGCACCCTTCTGATCAATTGTTGTTTGAGATCCTTGGCCCATAAACACTGCAGTTTCATCCATAGCAATAATGTTGAAGAGTTGGTATTTAGAAAAGTCAATGTCATCAACAAAGTACTTGAACGCAAGTGCACGTTTAATAACTTCAGTATCTTCCAGCTTGAACAGTGTTGTTGATCTTCTTAGAGACAGTTCATATCAGTGAAGGAAGTCATCCAGCCAATGTTGTGATGCTTTGAATTCTTCTGGAGATATTTCTAACTGTGCTGCCATTGCAAGGGCAAAAGCTTGGATATCAGCCCTGTGCACAACCAACGCCTTTGCTCTCCTGTTAGCAATCCACTCACAGATGATGTCTTCCAGCTCAGGAAATAATGGTTGCCGACTTGATCTACACTTGCACTTCTTAGCATTTCCCTCATCGGCCTGTTGACTGAGGTTATTGTACGCTGCACGCCATTTTCGGACCATTTGGAGATCTAACTTCTTCCCTTTGCAGAAATCTGTCAGATTCTTTCCCCAGGAGTCTGCCATGATTCCTTTCTTGTACGCGATGGAATAGCTCTTTCTTTTTGCACTCATCTTGTCTGGGGGGCGGGGTTAATTTGAAGACTTACGAGACCGAAGTGGCAACACAAAATGACGCTGTTTACAAAGAGAAGGCACACCCACAACCATGCACTATCATGTGCGCATGCTTTACGCACATTGTCTGTATGTTGATCGATCAAAATACACCTGCCAGTGTTTATGGGCCAAGGATCTCAACCATCGAGTGTGAGTGATGGTTAGGGTTACAGTAAGAATTGTGGAGGTCTCCCAGGCAAAGAATCTTATGGCTTTCTGCAAAGAGAAGAAGCTGGATGTCCAAATGGTCCAAAAATGGTGAGCAGAGCACGATAACCTCAGTCAACAGGTATCAGTAATATTATTTCATAATTCAACACGTCCGTCGTGTGTTGTTGACAAGCTTAACTGGGGCTTAATTTTGGGGTAGGGTTTATATCGTGACCACCCTGGAAAAACATGCTAGGCCTTATTCTCTGGTTAGGTTTTATTTATAAAGAAATACAGTATATGTGTGTGTGCGCATGCATCTCAAACCAAAAGAAGTAATAGTCTACAGACTTTTCTTCATCTAAAAATCTAAGGGAGGACAGCTATAAGTTCTATGTGTATTACAGACTTTGAGGCAGTTAGCAATATATGATGGGAAATGAGGTGCATAATTTTGGCTCATCTATTACCTGTCCATTATATAATGAAATAAAATCAAAAGACCACAGCATTTCTTGACGATACACTTAATAGAAAATAGCCTAGAGCCTACACCTTGGTTCTATATCTAGTTATTTATCTATATTCAGTTAGGTAATGCTTTATAAAAGATACAGTCTTGGATAGCTAATGTGACATTATCTGATTCATGGTTCTGTGTCAGAGAGTCTGCCCGAAGGTTTAGGAGGCCAATGCCTTATCCATAGCCTAGGACATCAGAGACAAAACAGGCAACTTCACCTTGGTTTTGATGAAGTGAATGTAAAGCCCTGTTTACCAGATATGGTGCATTAGCTGTATATTGTAACAGATTATTTTATATATAGGACTGCATCACTGAAAGCAGAGTTACTGCATTGGAAGCTGAGTACTATAGAGTAGTTGCAAAATTCATTTCCTATATAGATGGGCTACAACATTTGTAAACAAGCAAAAGAAATCCATAAACTACACAAAAATATATGTGTTATTGGAAACAGTGCTTAAATGTGTCTGTACAAGAAAAATGTTTGGTAACTGGCACAGCAAATAACATTTGCAGGATAAAGAATGGATGGCCAGTGAGCTACTTAGTCTGCTTAGTCAGTTTTCCCTGCCCCTATAAAGTAGGCATGTTTGTACAATGCTGGTTTAGAGGTGCCCGGTATAGATGCAGGCACCTAGAATTGACATTTTCCCTATAAAACTACCCTTGAAATCTCCTCAGTTTCTGGTTATACCAAGATCACCTAGTATGGATATTGATGAGCATTGAGCACTGCCCTGTGAGTTTAGTATTGGATACTTATGATTACTCTTTCAGCAGCCATCTACACCATGCAAAAGGGGTCTATAACCATAGATGTGAACTTTCCTACTATTTTCACAGCCAGTTTGGTGGACATGGACATCCCGAGGCAATGTAGCAATTGTTTCATGTTTACCAAAGAAAAAATAATTTTTAAACAAATTGATAAGAATGGTTCTTACATACAAGCACTCACAATACCAAACAGGTTGTTGATAATATACACACTACACCCACCACACACACACACACACACACACACACACACACACACACACACACACACACACACACACACACACACACACACACACACACACACACACGATGAACCAGACACATAGACTCACATATGCTAAGGCTCTTAAATGTAACCTTCCTAAACTCCAAAGGCCTCCCAGACATTACGTTTTCAGCAAATATCTTAAGCAATCCAAAAAGCATTCTACCAGAACAACATCCACCACAGCACATAAAGCTACATCTCATGGACCCTCAACTTCAAAGCCTATAAGGCTAGCTTCCTAGGAGACTCCACTGGGAGACTCACAGATATCCTATTCATCAAGATGAGTAAGGAGAAAGTCATAGACAATTGCCTATCAGGGGCTAGGTTCCACCATATCATGCATGCACTCAGGTCATTGAACCACAATTACCAGTATGACCCAGTCATAGCCCATGTGGATGTAAATGACTTGAAGTGTACCTCCCTGGACTATACGAAGAGAGATACATGATGGAGATCGCAGACTATGTGTCACAGGCTGGTATGTACCTAGCACTGAGCAGCATTCTACCTTCTCCAAGGATGATGCCATAATATGAACAGAAGATGTTGCCCTTAATAAACTGGTTTTCTTTTTGGTGTCACTCAACAGGGGAGCAATATTTATCAACATGAGAGGCTATGGTCAGCAGAGCACACTGCTTTGCTATGGCTGGAATGCACCTGCCCCCTCTAGGGTATTGAATATTAGCTAAAACATTTTTCTCCCTGAACACATACTACAAGTCATAGAAAGAGCGCACCAAAAAGTTGGCACTCTTTATAGACTCAAGCCCTATCTAACAAAGCATAACAGAAATCTTGTCTAGTAAGCCATATGTGAGATATAAATATTCTCCCAGACACAGAAAGAGAGAGAGAGAGATACACAGTGAGAGAGACAGAGAGAGAGAGAGAGAGAGCCAGAGAGAGAGACAGACAGACCCAGACCAAAAACAATCACAAGGATTTCCTCAGCTATGTTTGCCATCTCAAAGTCAGTAGGCAACAATGTCCCAAACTAATTGCTAATGGAGCCACCTACACTAAGCAGGAAAAATATCACATATACTAGCCAACAAATTCAGCTCCAGTTTTACTTCCTCTCCCCCAAGACACTCTTCTGTAAGTGCCATCTAACAAAACTCCTTCAACTATCACTAGAGAACGGGTCCTCAATGCACTCTCCAACATTAAGAACACAGTATCAGAGAGTCCTGATAATATTCCAAGATGCCTACTAATAACATAAAACCTAACCTCTCAGGACCACTAGAATCACTATTTAACAATAGCATATAGACAAATTTTCTGCCATGCATATGGAGAACTGCAACCATCATCCCTCTGCCTCTGGGCGGGCCATCTATGGATCTCATTAACTATAGACCCATAAGCTTGACTAGTTTCATATGCAAAGCCATGGAAAGAATTATCATGGAAATGATAAACAATGACAAAGCAAATGTTCAGACACTGGATCCACCCCAGTTTGGTTTCATCAAGTACAAGTCATGCCTACTCACCCTAGTGAGCTTATTTGAGAAAGTCATCAAAGAAATGGATGAGGGCAAAATGGTCCATAATGGTCCAGGCATTCAACACAATACACCTCTCAGGCATCATAGACAAACTCAAAAATTATGTATATATGTCGTCCACTGGATACACAACAGGCTCAAAGATAGGTCTTAAGAATTTAGGATAGGGTAGGCCACATCCACAAAGAGGCCATTCACTAGGAGAGTTTGTCAAAGGTCATCCCTCTACTTTTTGACATCTACTTCTCTGAAGTCATGGCCAGTGTGAAGACTGACCAAGTTTGTAGACGAATGCAACCTAGGTGTAGTCATAGGATCCCCCCTCGACACTAACATCCTCCAAGAAGGCCTGACACAGACAAATAACTGGTGCCAGAGCCATTGTCTAAAACTCAATGCCATGAGATACATAATAGCATTCTTTGTGAAGTTGTCTACTTCTGGAAACTACAACATTAATAGCACGCCCTAGGAGTAGACCCAATAGACAGGGATTTGTGAATGCATGCAGTCAGTAATATAACCTTTGACCATCACATGTCTATGGTGGTATGGAAATCATACTTTGTTGCAAAACGTATAAGCAAGGGTATGGCTTCTATGTCCAAGAAAGCCATTGTTCCACTGTATTCAGCTCTAATCAGATCAGTCATTGACTACAACACCACAATCAGTATGTACTTAACCAGGCACATGCAACAAATGGAACAGACACACAGGTTCCTCACAAAAAGAATACAGGGCATAAACAACATGTCCTACATAGATCACCTCAAATTCCTATCCCTGTACTCTATCTCCTACAGACTGTTAAGAGGCACTGTATGCAAGCCTACAAGGCATTCTTGGATCCCATTCTAATGCAGCTTCTGCATATCTACAAAATAAAATAACATAAGGATTACCCAGTCTAAGGATCTAAACCTTGTCTGTGACATAAATAGGGCATTAGTCTACTACACACCTATGAACCTAATGGAATAGGTCTACTCAAACATGTTGCTAACACTGTGGAAAAAAATAAAGCAGACCTTGACAACATCATGTCCAGTACAACAGGCAAGCTAGCAAAAACATGATATCTTTGGAATTAAGACTAAAAAGTGGTTACATCGTTATGGGTATAGCCCTAACTAATTCTATAGTTAAAACCAGAGATCCAAATAAAATGATTAAACAATCTGTCTTAGATATGCAACTGGCCACTTGGAAAGATTGTGTTCTCCCCTTTGAAATCAGAACTGTAATGATTAAAATGATACTGTTCCCCAAATTGTTCTATATACTTCAGGCTCTTTTTTTCAGGTTTCCCTTCAAATCATTGCACAAGTGGGACAAACAAATTCTAGGACTTATTTGAAACCCTGGAATTCCTAGTGGAACACCCACTATTGTCTATGTGGGAAAAGCATAGAGGGGACATAAAAGTAACTAGCCTTTTCTATGCTCAACACGCATTTATCCTGAGAATAGTATTGCACTAGTGGTATGATACAATCTAGCCCCGGTGCAGAAACGTACCATATTTTGTCTAATATTTTGCTTTCAATTAGCAATTGCTGGCAGCCATGGCCAATGAAAATGCTAGAAATGTCAAATTAGTCAGCTCTCTACAATATGTTAATATGGTCTATTTCATTTTCAAAAAACATTTTTAACATGCCTTCGGTTGATATATTATGGTCCTTAATGCTTTTTCCAATAAATAGAACAATTCTCCTGTTCAGTTAACCAGTTTTCCATAAAACAGATAGTGGAAAGCAGCAAATTCTCTTTTTTTACAATATGTACTGGAAGAATTTATCGCCTTCCTCACCCAACAGTGCTTGTATTCTGTGGAGCCCACCCAATATTATCATAATCCTTAACTGGTGTACTTCCTTAAATCAATTTCAGTAAACTTAATTTCCTTCTGTGTCCAGATATAAGAATTTTAAGGCTCATTAATGAAATTCATAGTGAATGAACTGACCTCTTGAAGTGTATATCTAAGTCTTACATTCAAATAAAATATTTGCAATGTGATCCATGACTTCACTTGAATAGAGTTTATCAGATTGAAAAGGAAGGCATCTCTCAATCTGATAGAAAAGTAACTTATTTTAAGAGATCTGTACTTGGTAAGATCAGCAACAAATGGGACATTTTCTCTTGGAAATATTTACATTAACTCTCTTGGACAAAAGCAACCTGGTGCAAAGTTATCAAGACATCCTTCTACTTTGTTGGTGACATCATAGATCAGGAGAGGGGCCACATGGCAGCAGACATTTGGGGGGCTTCTACACTCCTGACTAACTTTTTGAGCCCAGATTGAGATGGATTGTTCAGGCTTGCTGGCCTTGCAAATCTCTCTAAAACAGGACTTAATTTACTTTAGCCAGATGTTTTCAATTTACTTTAGCCAGATGTTTTCATCCATGGAATTAAGTACAGCTTCTGAAATTATTCTCAGCATAGTAACTACGGTGAATCTGAAGATTATAACCAGGTAGTGGAAAATTTCTTCAATCCCAGTTATGAATGAGGTCTGGTCCATTGTAGACTCTGTCAATCAGAGACAACCATAGCTCAAAAGAGGGTTATTGTATCATCAGTTATACTAAAAGGGATTAAACATATTGATCTTTCTAAAGAAGTTAAAATCAAAAGGAGTATTATTTTATTTTCTCATGAACACAAATTTCCCTAAATGAGCCACTAACCTTCGGTGGGTTTCATAAGATGAGATCTGATGTTGTCAATTTTCATTCATTCCGCAAAAGTTGGGTTTGCATCCTACCCTCAGATCCGACTCAGCCATTATTTTAGTTCTTGGCCACCAAAAAACTTTCAAGTTCCTCCCTTATCCAACACCTATCATACCCTAGCTCTCGTTTGCTGCTTTCACATTTGGATGTGGTCACCTTGAGCTCTAGAGAAACTTTGGTGTAGAAATAAGTTTATATCTACTTTTATCTTTTTTATAGGATTTTATTTTCCTATTATTAGTCCTCCATTATACACTGTTCTATTATAATCTTTTTGCCATAGATGGTATTTTCTCCTTTCCCCTTTTCCCTATTACACATTTTAGTGTAACTCTTCTTACCATCGCAGGTAAACCTTTATGTCTTATAAATAAATAAATAAAACGTTTTCCCTTTTTTTCTATTTTTTTATGTTAATATGTCAGAAAAATGTCCTTCTGGGTTTAAGAAATGCCAAAAATGCAGGAACAAGTTGCTTCTGATGTACATGACTTTTATGTATATTGCTTGTGACCAGATCATCTTCAGGTTGACTGTTCAATTTGCACAGAGTTCAATCCATGAGCTATAACAGACAGGAAAAATAAATTAATCTTAAAATGATTGCTACCCATATCCTTTACAGAGACTATTGCTGGGGCTCAACCCCCAAATCCAAATCAAAGGAGCATTCATCTAAACCTTCAAGGCCTTTGGGATCCTCAACTCCCTCATCGGATCCTACCACAGAACCACTAAGGAAGAAACATAAGTTGGATCCGAAGACTGCTTCTGCTCAGCTGGCATCAGACCTGACAAAGGCCTCCTCAGATCCTAGCTCTTCATATCTGAAGCCTTTACCCAGAACCAGGTATTCACCATCTATTGATCTGATACCCTCCAGAGTAGTGTCGTCATTTCTTGAATCTCGCTGACACTCTAGGTCACCATCACTAGCTTCCTCCCATTCTTCCAGATGTCTGACCAAGGCTGAAATGGACAGGATGATGAGAAAATTCCTCTTGCTGCAGATTCAGATGGGTGTTCTTCTGGCTGCTACCCCTTCAGGTTAGGAAGCCCTAGTTTGTACTACTCCATTAATATCCGCTCCTACTCAGATCAGACATATTGTTTCAGAGCCTTTGGCTCCAAATCTCCCAGTGCCTAGAGCATCATGCTAACTTCTGGCATGTATGAATACATACATAGTACAAACATTTAAAGTGATATACATATGTATATAAACAGTTTCCTAGGAATTCATTTGCTACTTTTTGATATTATAACAGTTGGAGTTTCAAAGCTTTCAGTATTAGAAGCATTCTGGATTTTCATCTCGATAATGTGAATTTTGACATTCTAACATTTCAAGCTTGTAAAGTAGATCCATTCCAGGAAGCCTTTGGGACTGGCCTGTCTACCTCCTGGGTAACTCTGCCCTCCAGTGAGTTCATTGACTTGATCTCTAGGCGGGTGTGGAAGGAGCCGGGCACAGTTGAGGCAGTCCCCAAAAGACCGGATCAGATTCTGGCACCACCTGTAGGAAGGGAGTTTTGGAGCAAGGGAGTGCCCGTAGATGCTATGGTCATGGTGGCAGCCATAAAGAAGAAAATATGAGAAGAGTTCCTCTGTCCATCCCTCTACCAGGGAGTCTAAGGCATTGGACAGATTTAGGAAGCATGTGTATGCTTCAGCGACCTTTGCCCTCAGGTCACTGAACTACCTGGCACACTTTATAAGACTACAAAGGGACTTGATAAAGGAACTGTCAAAATACCTTTCTGGGACCACTACTGCTGAGACTCAGGCTTCTATGGCCTAACAGTTGGTAACCCTGCAATCTATTTCTAATTCATCCATGAGGCTTATCTGACATGCAGCTGAAGGTGACTCAAGGGCAGTGGGTTCAGGCATTTTCATCAGGAGTGATTTTGCAGAGCCCTTCAAGTCCTCCTTCTTCAATGCACCCTTTGACAGCAGTATGTTCTTTGGCCCTAAGGTAAAGGACTTCAAGTGTGAGCAAGATGGAAAGATCCTCTCTGCAGTCGGAATACATTTTTCAACTGTCAAAGGACATTTTCCAGAAACTAGTGAGTAGGACAAAAATTGTAGTTCAAGAAGTCCGAGGGCACTTTCCAAGATCCACATGGAGATAGTTCCTCAAGAGGCAGAGGGGGGAACTCAAATGGAAGATGCCATCCACACAGCAGAGGAGGTGCACAGAATGAAGGGTCTAGAGATTCTTTCTCTGCCAGACCCTACCAGCGCTCCTGAAAGAAGGCTCAATTGTCTTCCTCTGGAGGCATTCAGGAGTCATTTGATCCTACACTAGAGAGCCAAGTTTCCTAATGTTCCACCCAGTCAAAAGAAAGCAGCAGCACTAGAAATACAAAAGATGCTAGAAAAAAAGAGTCATTGAAGAGGTCCAACCAGACCAGACAGAATCTAGAACTTACTCAAGATTCGTTTTAGTGCCAAAAAAAAAAACAGGGGACTGGAGACCGATTTTGCATCTCAGCAACTTGAACAAATCAATTCTGCATACAAAGTTTCGGATGGTCATGGTTTAGTCCATTCTGCCGTTCTTGTGCAAGGATGACTGGATGTATTTGATATACCTTCAAGATGTGTACTATCACATAAAAATGAACAGACAATCCAGAAGGTATCTATGCTTCCAGCTGGGAGCGAGTGATTACTAGTTCAGAGCACTGCCCTTTGGCCTCACCACAGCCCCAGGATTTTCACGAAATGCATGACAGCCATAGCAGCTCTTTTCAGACTGCAGGGATTCTGACTGTTTCTGTACCTGGATGACTGGCTCATTATCACCCAAACAGGCACCTACTAATAAGAGCATGAGATCAGGTACTCCAGACTTGCTTCCATCTTGTTATAACCATAAATTACAACAAATCTCAGTTAGAACCATCTCAAACATTGGAATTCATAGGAGCAATTTCAACATGATATCTGTGACAGCTTTTCTTCCTGTCTCAGGAGTACAATCAATCAGATTCCAGGTCAGAAAAATAATTCACAGTACCATAGACTCAGCCTAATTGATTCTACAAGCCTTGGGATCAATGTTGGTGGCTATAGTACTAGTTCCCCTAGCAACATTTTACATTAGGATTCTTCAGTGGATGTTAGCAACACAATGGTCTATTCTTTACCAACACATGTCAGCCCAAATAAGAATCGCTCAGGCATACAAGGCATACCTTTGGTGGTGGATTCAATCAAATCAAGTTCTACAAGGCTGTCCTTTCATTCTCCCCCATCCCAAGGCCATAGTGACCATGGATGCATCCCAGATTGGTTGGGGGGGGTACTTCCTGTGGAAAACAGTCCAAGGCACTTGGTTCCCTGAAGAGGCCATTACTCATATCAATGTCCTGGAAATGACAGCGATGCTCTTAGCATTGCAGGCCTCCCAAGACTCTCTCCCTTTTGGAACAATTTCATTTCAGACAGACAATATGTCAACGATCCAGTACATCAGCAAGCAAGGAGGAACCAGATCTTATCCCCTGTGTCAAGAAGCTCTATTAGTGTAGCAATGGGTGATCTCATCCAACCAATTTCTGATAGCAACACACATTCCAGGGAAATCCAAACTGATACAGACAAATTGAGCAGGTCCATTCTACTACCTCACGAGTGGTGTCTCAACATGGAAGTGGCAGAAATGATTTTTCGCCAATGGGGCCAGCCTTGCTGCAATCTATTTGCATTTCCCCTAAACAACAAATGCAGCAGCTTCTATGCCATAATCCCCCCATCAGGGGAATCACAGAAGGATGCTCTACTACATGATTGGATCCCCGGTCTCCTCTGTGCATATCCCCCAACTCCCTTTATCCCCAAATTTCTGCAGAAAGCTTGCAGGTTGGAGTGAAAGTCATTCTCATTGCACATTATTGGCCTTGACATATTTGGTTCTCTTTTCTTTGGCCTTATCTAATTTACTCACCTTGGATTCTGGATCCAATTCCAGACCTTCTGTCTCACCTGACAGATATGATTCATTTGGATATTACAAACCAAAAGCTGACACTGTGGTTTCTCCACTTCCTTTAATAGCCAGACAACCCATGCTCTGTTCTCCTGTCTGTCATATAATTTTATCTTCCCATAAACTTTATACATGAAAACTATACAGAAATAAATGGAAAAGGTTTGTCTTTTTGGTGCTTCAGAAACAAATTGACCCTTTTTTAACTCCTATACAAAGTGTCCTTGGGTTTTTCACTACAATTTTCCATGAAGTTACTAGCTCCTCAACCATTAGAGTTCAATTAGCAGCCATCTCTAACTTTCATATTGGATTTGATAACTCCACTTTGGCTTCATCTAAACTTTGCAAGGCCTTCTTGAGAGGTACCCTTATTTTGGGACCTCCTTATAAAGATTCAACTCATCCATGGGACTTATATTTAGTACTACAGGTCTTGATTCATTCCCCATTTGGACTTGCAGCAAAATGTAATCTTAAGTTTCTGACCTGGGAGGCTATATTTCTGGTGGCTATCACCCCTGCTGGAAGGATTTCAGAAATTTAAGCACTGTCTTCCAAAACTCCTACTTAATTTTTCATAGGAACAGAGTAACATTATAAACCAATCCTTCCTTCCTTCATAAGGTGGTGTCAGAATCTAATATCAACCGGTCCATTAATCTGCCTGTTTTATTTCCTAAATTTGCAAATAAAGGTGAATATATGCTGCACTTTTTGAATGTGCACAGACAATTACAGTTTTACTTACACAGAACAAAAGAAATTAGAAAGATGGAACAATTATTTGTCTCCTTTGTAAATTCTAAATTGGGAAAATCAGTTGCAAAGGTAACTTTAGCCAGAAGGCTGATGGGTTGTATATCATTTGTCTACAATAAGTTGGGTCTGCCCTTACCAAAACCTTTAAGATCCCATTCAACTAGGCCAATGGCTACTTCTTTAGTGTTTCTATCCAGAGCCTCCATGGACGACATATGTACAGCTGCAACCTGGGCCACTTCTCATAACTTTATTACTCATTACAAACTGGACCTGGTCTCAAGGTGAAGAGCAGCATTTGGCTCAGCTGTGCTCAGGAATATCCTAGTGAAAGTGTATAAGGTACACATACTAAACCTAGAGTACTTGATAATAGTTTTCACTCTTAGCTCGGGACTTTGTTCCAATTGTTGAGGAATTTATGAAAATTGATAACATCAGATAAAGAAGTTATGTACGCACCATAACATTCCATCTGTGTTGTCCATTTTCTTTCTTACTCAGCTCCCCACCCACCAACCCCCAACCTCTTTCACAGTTGATTACTGGAAGAATTAGAACTTGTAAGGACACCACTGTCCTTCATGTTGAGCTCCAGATATGGCTTCTTCTGTCAGGAATATTATATTAGAACTTCCTACTTTCTGTCAACCAGCAAACAAGATCTGATGTATGTTAGTGGGGGGGGGGGGGCGATACA
Source organism: Protopterus annectens (assembly GCF_019279795.1). Lineage (NCBI taxonomy): Eukaryota > Metazoa > Chordata > Ceratodontiformes > Protopteridae > Protopterus > Protopterus annectens. The sequence goes on along the minus strand of NC_056729.1, from coordinate 1,112,577,720 downwards.
TTATGGGTAAGGGAGGAGCTTGAGAGTTTTTGGTGGCCACAAGCTAAAATAAGAGCCGAGCCAGATCCCAGGGTCAGATCTGAACCCAGCTGTTGAAGAAGGATGAAAATGGACACCACAGATGGAATGTTATGGCGAGTACATAACTTCTTTTTCCCCCCTCAAGAAAACTTTAGTTAGGCAACCTGACAAGTTGTCTTAATGGATGTCTTCTTAAGTAATTTTGAGCTAACCCATATTAAGTCTTTTTTGTAATTTTGTAATTTTGCAGTGTTGTAATCTTGTAATTGTGCAATACTAAAATACTGAAATATCTAGAAATTTAAAAATTCCGAACCTTTGACATTCTGATGTTTAATTTCTTAAGTTGCATATATCCTCTTGGATACTGAATGTACTGTCTGATAGTCACATTATATGTTTTATTATTATATTGTTATTGCTAGATGTATCATCTTCTTTAAGTTGAATTTCTCACTCATGTTTAGTAATGTTACCTGTAAACAAGGGCCTTACTATGACAAACCTGTAGTTATTTATTTTTATTTATTTTACATTTGTTAACTGGGGGGGGGGTGTCTGACTGAGCCAGAAAGACCCTTTTTCAGCAGAGGCCCGGGGAGAAAAGCTCCACATAGAAAAATTACAGATACATTTAGATATTTAGACATGATCAGTATATACACAAATTACAATAGACATGTTTTTACAGTGGTATGCAGCACATCGACAATTACAGTGGAGAGAACAAACAAGAAAATATTAATTTAAAAATAAAGGTAATTAATAGATTTGTGGTGTACAGCTGAAATTTGGAACATAGGTAGAATACATACATAGTACACAGTTAAGTACATACATTGTACATTAGCCAATGTCTGTGAGTAAGAGTGAAAACTATTATCAAGTACTCTAGGTTTAGTATGTGTACCTTATACACTTTCACTAGCCTGCGGAGCACTCATGGCACTGCCAAGTTTGCTCGAGATGTTGCGTAATGAGGTTTTTAAAGGAGGCTTTGGATGATGTGTTTTGTATGTTAGTGGGGAGAGAGTTCCATTTTTTTAGCCACTGAACTACTATATAGTGTGTCTCCAAAGCTATTGTAGCTGTTGGTGACTTGTAGTAGTAGTTTGCTTGATGATCTAAGAGGCCTTTTAGCTGAGTGATGTTGTACTAGGTTTTTGATGGCAGGACACTTATTGGGGAGGTAATAGAATGACAGAGGCAGAGCTGATTGTAGGTTAGGAGGTTGGGCAGTTCAAGCCAGTGGAGCTGTCTCAGAGCAGTACAGTGATGAGTTCTATATGAGCAATTTGCAGCAAAGCAGGCAATTCTGTTATAGCAGGCTTCCATTTTGCTTAGTTCAGTTTTGTTGAGATTAGTCAGAATGGGAGATGCATTGAGTAGGGTGAATAGAAGTTGGGAGCGAGCAATGGCTGATCTTGTGTTATTGGTAAGAAATGGTTTGATAGGGTACAGTGATCCCAGTTTAGCATGTACCTTTTTAATAGTTAAGTTGAGATGACTATCAAATTTTAGGTGGGAGTCTATGGTTATTCCCAATAGCTTAGCCTGTGCCACTGGAGCGATTGGAGTAGCATTTGTGGAGTAGATAGTGAATTGGCTGTTATCAGTGTTTTTGTTAGAACTGGTTATAGTCATAAGCTGAGTTTTCTTTGGATGGAGGATAAGTTGGGCTTTGAAAGGGTAGTTTTCAACATCAGAAAATGCTAGTTGAGTTGTTTGCAGGAGAGTGGGAATGTATTGTGCAGCACACATTAAGGTAGTATCATCTGCATACTGAATGATAGATGCATGCTGTGTGGAGGTATGGAGGTCATTTGTGAAGATTGTGAATAGTAGTGGTCCTAAGATAGAACCCTGCAGGACTCCTATAGTTATGGGCAGCTGAGGAGAGGGAGAATTTTCCCATTTCACAGCTTGGTACCTGTCTGTTAAGTAGCTTTGGAACCAGGTAAGAGTGGAATTTGATAGGTGATATTGGTTTAGTTTGTTTAGCAGGATTTGGTGTGAGACTGCGTCAAATGCTTTGGACATATCCAAAAAAAGAGTTGACACCTGCAGGCCTTCATTTTTGAGACAGTTTACTGCGTCTGTGAAGCAGAGGAGGGCTGTAGTGGTACTATGGGCAGGTCTGAAACCATGTTGAGTAGGTGACCGGATGTTGCTGTCTAGGAGATATTTTAGCACCTGGGTATGGATGCATTTTTTTAGGATTTTGGCCAGGGTGGAGAGTATAGCAATGGCTCTATAGTTATTAATTTCAGTGGAGTTCCCACCTTTATGTATGGGTGTAACATAGGATAGTTTTCAGCAATTGATCTGTTTATGAGAGTGGAGATTGGGATAGCAATAGCATCTGCTGTGAGTTTCAAGAAATAGCTGGGAAGTAGGTTGGCTGCTGTTGATGAGGTTTTTAGTTTGGAGAGCATGCTTTTGATTGAAGTGGTGAAAACTGTTTTGAGGGTAAAGCTTGTATTAGTGTTATTTGTGTTGGGGGGGTAGTGAGGTTGGAATTGTCCTGTGATACTAAGGATAGAATTGAGTTCACAAAGTGGGAGTTGAATTGTGTTTCGATGGGAACTTTAGTGTCAGGGGTGGTTGGTTTGGGGATAGCCTTTTGGGTGGGTTTTAGTAGCTGGCTTACATTTTTCCCAATCTTGTTAGACTGGAAATTTGGTTGAACTATTTATTTAATAGGTATCTCATGTTGGAGGTGTGTCTTTCAATTTTAATGTATCCTATCTTTTGACATTATATATTTTATTATATTCACCTGTTACAATTTTTATTGAAATTATAAATAAAAGTATGCAAAAAATGGTTACATATTATGTATTATTGTTATTCATTGTTTAACTAGTAAGTCCACATGACAGAAGTTTAGTTATCAAGGGCAGACAATAAAATATGCTGTTTACATTGTTCATTTTTATTTTTTATTTTTGCTTTTTTTATTCAATTGTTATCCAGATAGACCCATTTTGCATAAGTATAGTTTTTCATGGTAGAACCAGGAACACTAGTCTTATTAGAAGGATGACTTGAAGTCATACAGTATTCAAAATGAGATGGAAGGAATCAAACCTAAAATTCCATGCTGAAGTTCATCAGCACCTTTCTGTCATAATCTACTAAGCTACAATGCCAACTCTTAGTCAACAAATCTTACTAACCAATAGAAGATTGATAACCAGTGTGTTCTTTTGGAATAATATTGTAACACTGTTTCTAGAGTGTAATTGTAATAAATATTAATCATCATGCTTAATGCAGTTGGCAATTGTTATCTGCTGCATTGTTCCTCCTAAATATAATGTTTTAATACTGTCTAATGTCTCCTCTCTGCCTCTCTGACATAGACTTGCTTGGGAGGCTAAAGAACATGATTTCAGTGCAGCTAGATTATACCATCAGGAGCCATTTGTAAAAAAATGGTGAATTCCACCTCACTTTTGTACTCTGGATGTATTGTCCTCCTCACCTTGTATATGACATTGAAGATGTGCATTAGAATGCTGCCTCCAAGCATTTTGAGTTCTTTTAACGTACCCAACTAGATCTTTTCTACACAGTGGAGTTTCTTCAACACAGCTGAGTACTGACTAAACAGACCTAGAACAATACATGCAAAAGATGGATGACATGAGCATCAAACGTTTGCTGGCATTGCCTGGAGGGGGCAGAGTAGGGAAAAGCAATGACATTGTACAGTGTGGTGGCTGCTTGTGAATGCAACATATATCCAAGGCAGATAAGGTACTGATATGTAGGTAAATAACCAAGCTTACATTTTTTAGAAGGTTAAAAGGATCTGGTGGCTACCCCTAAAGATTATACTATTTAAAGCATGTATGGTTCCATGTCTAACACCTCTATGAGGCCAAAACAAATGAATAGCTACTTCCTTCCCAGCTGGTAACTGTGGTCTTTGTAACAATCAGTTCTGCATGCCAAATAGGCAGTCATGATATGTACCATCAAGGCATTATCTGCCATGTGAAAGTGAAAACCAGTTCAAGTTGAAAAAGAAAAATACAATTATTAATGCCATTATAAATAAAATAGGCTTTGATACAGTAAATATGTATAAAACATTCATATTTGACTTTCAGATGGTTTAGGTCATGGATAAATATCTGAGAGTAAAGAAAAAAAAATCACATCCTTGTCTCTGTTTTAGATAAAAAAACATAAAGACGATCAAAGCATTTTCTGCATTTTAGTTCAACAGAAAATGTATTATGGCAGCAGCTATGAAACAAGAACAGAAATAGATGAAATCATGCAGCTGAATAAACTACAACTATACAACTGCCTTTGTGAATTATTCAGTCTGAAAAGGTAATGCTCATTTGCCTCAAAATAAACTGGAAAGTCATAGGTGGTCAAATAACTGAAACAAAAATGTCCTTATTTTCAATATTATTAATAGACCATTTTGTTGCCATACTTATATGCTATTTTTAGATTGCAATATTTGCTTATAAAATCTCCAGTGTCCTCATAGCAGTTGACTTGTTTGATACTTGGCATACAAATTCAAGCAATAACAATAAAAGCCCCTGCCGTACTAGACTCTGAACGAAGTCCATAGTGAAAGAAGTTTCAGTATTAAAAATATGTTAATGGGTAGTAAAAATGAATTAAACTCTGTTTAATCATTAGAACTACATTTATGCCATCACATACATCTCCCAGTTTCCTGTGCTTGTTATCAACTTACAAAATTGCCTTACATGGTGAGCAGAAACAGAACAGTATAAATTGCCAACAAGTGGAATCAGTTCAGACATTGCAGCAAAATCATCTGCAAAATATTTTATAACACATATTGAGAAACTACACATGATTAAAGTCTTCCTAGGAAGTCTGTAGTAAAAAAAAAATACTTAGCGAGAAAAAACAAAAACAGCTGCAGAACAGATGCGATAGTAAAGTAGCATGTTAATTGTTATTTACGAGAAAAGCACATATAATATTTGATGCCATATGTATCATATATTGCACACATATATTAAGAGTGTTTTCCTCTGGAAAAAATCAAAAGGCATAATTTCTACAAGTTTCTGTAATGGCAGTAGTAGAAAAATTGCACAAGAGTGTCAAAAGTCTCATTTGTTCCTCAATTAATTAACATAACATTATTAAATTCTATGTTTAAAAAATACAGCACATCACAAAAAACTGTTAATTTGCAAAGCTGCTGTGTCTTGCAGTCCGGTAATACTGACCTAAAGATTCTAAATCTAGTTTATCATTACCCCTATCATGAAACTTGAATGAACATATTGTTTAAAGTAACTGTTTCCCAACCATCTAATTCAGTTCCAAAAACATGAAATTAAAGGACTCTAACTAGTCTCTTTTATTAATTTTAACTGTGTTATATAGATTAATAATAAGAGGTTCTGAAGAAGTCCCAGATACAAGTGGCGATGAAAGCGCCTAACCTTGTATGCACTATTTGATTCTCAGTTTGCAGATGTTTTTTTTTTACACTAGCATTGTTTAACTTTTATGTGGTTGTATTTTAATTTTTTAATAAAATTGTTGATGTGTTATTCCATATGTGTTTGGAGCCTTACTGAGCATCTGTGCCAAGAGTGCTATTTTGATTATCGTTTTTCGAGAGCACTCTATAGTTCTGTGGTTTGGGTTTTAAGTATTATCATTACATTATACTACTAATAGTGATGGATATGTTTGTGCAAACTTCAATTCAAGAAAGGGGGACAATACAGTCATACAAACAATATACAGGGTTGCATTCATATTGCAATATACAGAGTTATTTCTCATTATAACAGTTAACAGTGGTGGACATCTGTGTATGGACCACTTTTAAATTCATGAAATCAACCTTGAAGAATATTGTATGCTAGTGCAGTAAGGCATGCGGACAATTGTAATAATTCATTTGTGTCAACAAGAATTAGATTAATATTGCTTTTGAGAGGGAAAGATTGTGCAACAGGCTTTGTCCATAAGTAGAAATTAGGAGAATGTATGGGAGACGTTACCTGTAGTAATAAGGTATGGGGGGGACGGTTATCATGAAGAAGTGCAGGAGCACAGCCAGGAGTCTGCTAGATATTTTTAGTTGTGGTTTATATAATTTTATATTGTCTCTTTGTCTGAGAATCAGATGGATGGCATTCCACTTTTTATAGATATAGTTGGAGTGTAGAATAGCACGTCTTCTGTTGATTTGTCTGATTTGATTACTAGTAGGGTGGTGTTTGTCTGTGGAGCTCTAGGGCCACTAGCTTAGGGGCCACTAGCTTAGTAACCTCCCATCAACCTATCAACCTATGAATCCTATTAGTGGACTTGTACTTGTTACACCATTTAGGGATGGACAGAGCTCTAGTTTGTTAATGAGATTATGAGCAGTCACTAGCTGTGAGAAGGCCGATTTCTAAACCATTTAGTTTATTTATGATGCCAAGCACGGGTAATAGTACTGAAGGCCTAGACGAGGTCAGGATAAGCCATATGTACCACATGATGACTGTCTGCAGATTATGTAATCCTTTGGAAGAAGTTTACCAGATTCAGTAGGCAGGATACACTCTTCACAAATCCAAACAGCTGGGCCATGTTGAAAGATTCTTGATATTGTAGTTTATGAGGTCAGTTATAATCTACTGGGTCAGAATAGGAGACTTCATTAAAAATAAGTTAATCGTCATCTTGGGCATCACCATCATCATTGCCATTGTTGTCTTCCTTTTTGCTCTCCTTTGCATGCAATGTATTTTCATTCAAATTTATTAGGCATTTTATACATATTTAGGGTAAAATCAGAAATTCAGTCTATAACAGACAACATACGTTTGAAAATCTGTAAACATTTTGTTTTATTTGAGAATATATTTGGGGATCACCATCATAGGAACTTAGGTACTTACTAGGCTACTGATCTGTGAGGATCTTAAGAAGCCTAGCCCTACATTCCCATGGTAACTATAACCTTTTGCATTTTGCAATATGAATCTGCAATGATGGATCGAACAAGTAAATGTTGGCGTTTGTAAAGGTTTCCACCATCAGTGAGGGTCATCGGTGCTAAACAGGAGTGAATTTGTAGGTAGCAATCTAATTTGTCCAAGGTACAGTTGAATAGAGTAAGGGGAATACTCTGCTTTATTTGGAGGAGAAAACAGTTCCAGGGAAATGCTATTCTCTGCAATACTTACCTATCACTCAGTCAAGTTTTGTTACTCTTGCAAAAGAGATTGCGGTCCCTTGAGCAGATGGCTCTGAGACCATTGGACTTCTAAATATGTAGTAGGTCTGACAGAAGAGGGTCTGTTTTGGCTCTATACCCATGGCAGACATCACCTCTCAGTAGCCTCCATGATACTATGAAAACAGTCAAGGCTTTGAGACACTCTAAATAATTTTTTATTATTTAGTCTTTTGATGTCTTTTTAGTGAGCAAACATTATAATTGTTCCAGCTGTCAAAGGTACAAATTAAAAGGAGCATTATACTCAGTGACTGGCCTAATGGGTGACAACTACAGAGGAACAATTGTCCCTGGGTCTTGACACCATTCCCTTTGATAAAAGCTGTGGAATGAAAAAGGACTTCCTTACAATAGTGGATATGTGAAGATCAAAGGACAGTTCATTGTCACCATAGGTTCCCAGAACTATAACTACGAGATCAATTTTTGGGGGAGAGTTGCCAATGTGATAGTTACAAAGGAAGTCATGCTTCCTGAAGTATACACTTGTACATTTCTTGGCACTAGGTTTTAGATTGTGGTTTTGGCACCAACAGTTTGTTTGGGCTAGGCCCACTTATAGGATTCTCTGGGGGATTTTATGATGGTACCAGGTTTGCAGTTATCTATAAACCTAATCAACCACAATCTCATAACATTAGCTTTGACTTCAGTGAAGTGAATGCCAAAGAGAAGTGCCTCAAGGACAGCACGTGGGGGCACTCCACTAGTGACAGATCTTTTGGAAGAACAGGAGCTAGAGATGCCCCTCCTTAGTTCCTGTCTTCTATTTGTGGTCCAATTTGCTACCCAAATAGTTACTTATGGGTTAATGCTTAGCTAGGAATGTTTATCTATGATACCCGAGTGTGGGAAAGTTTTGAATGCCTTTGCAAGATCCAGAAAGGCAGCCTGCGCTGATGTGTCCTCATCCTTTATCTCACTGACTTTTTCAAAGAAATCAACCAAGTTAAGTAGGCAAGACCTGCTTTTGACTAATCCAAATTGGGTTGTGTCAAGAGTCTGTAGGCTACCTATATCTCTATTTATTAGTTCCATTATACTCCCTTCCATAGCCTTACAGATAAGGCTAGTCAGGCTTATGGGTCTGTAATTACTTGTCCATTTATCCATCACAAAGCCTGTTTTGAAGCTAATGTTGAATACTCTCTGTAGGAGATCTGACAATGCATGTTTCCGGCTATCCAGAAGGCAACCTGGTATGTCATCTGGCCTTATAGATGTATTGTTCTTGGCCTTGTAGGTTCATTGATTCATAAACACTTACTAGGTTATTGATCCATGAGGATCTTTAGAAGTCTAACCATACATTCCTCTGAAATTTTTACCCCTGTATTTTAAGTATTAATAACCCAGAGATGAGCAGAACATTTACTTATCACCCCTATCCATGAGAGCCAAAAGTGCTAAACCAAGAGTGAGTTTGTACATACCCATCAATTCGTCCAGACTGTGTGTGAACCATATCAGAGAAGTACATTGCTTTATGTGGAAAGGGAGACAATTCTAAAGAAGTGGTATTTTCTGTTATACATATCTGTTCCCTGCAATATGTCTTTTTATGTTGCAAAATAAATTTAGATCTCTTGAATGAGTGTTTATGCCTCCATTGGGCTTGTGAATGTGCAATAGTTCTGACAGGATAAGGTGTGCTGAGGCTCTGTACTCGAGGCAGAGAGCTCACACCTCAGTAGACCTTAAGTCACTGTGAAGATGGATAAGGTATTGAGATGGTCTGCATAGATTTTATGATTTAGGTCCATGATTTTCCTAGTAAGAAAGTGCTGTGGGCATTTGAGTTGTATCAAATGTCTGGATAGGTACATACTGAAGGAAGGATTATACTCACTATTTGGTTTGATGTGGAATACAGTGAAAGATGACATAACTGGGCCTGGATGCCATACCCTTAGTAATACGTTGGGCAATATAAAAAAACTTTCTTACAGTAGTGGATGAGTAGTGATCAAATGTCAGTTTGTTGTTTACATCGGCTCCTAAAGCCTGACTACTGGATCTGTTTTCAGAAGTGTATTGTTAATGGACAAAGGACTTCTTGCTTTCCAAAGGATACTATTATACATCTCTTGACATTTAGGTTTAGCCCATTGTTTTGATACTACCTAATGGTCTGGGAAAGGCCATCTTAGAGGATCTTTTGGCGTCTGCTGGGAAGTTTATGACGGCACTAAGTTTACAGTCACCTGCAAACTCGATCAGCCATAAAGCCTTAATAGTAGCTATGAATCTCCGGAAGTAAATGCCAAAGATGAATGGTCCAAGGACTGAACCCTATTCATTCCATAATGATCCTTTCCATAGCCTTACAGATGAGGCTGGTCAGACTTATGGGTCTGTAATTTTCATGGTCCATTGACCCTCCACCTTTGTGCAAGGGAATGACAGTTGCTGTCCTCCATTCATCTGGCACAAAGACTTTTTTGGAGGATGATATTGAATAACCTCTGTAGGGAATCTGACAGGTCCTTTTTCAGGCTGGCCAGTAAGCAGCCCAGTATGTTATCTGGCCTCATAGAAGCTGTGTTCTTGGCCTTAGTTAGTGCCTTGAGGATTTTTTCATGGGAGATTTGGGAGGGTGCAAGTATGAGATCTGAGAATGTAGGGATGAGACAGGGCATGAAGGTAGAGCTATATTTATCCACTAGTGGTCTGAGTATGTGATGTAATTTACTGTTAGCTCTGTACGGTGCTGGACATTGTATTTAAGGTTTCTGCAGTACTCAGGGAAGGCTTTGTGCTTGCCCTCTTCCTGGGTGGCAATCTTTTACCTCATATTTAGTTTTGGTTGATGTGTACAGGCTTCAGAGTTCCCTGTTAAGGTTAGCATAATTTTTTTCATATTGAGAGTTGCATTTATTTTTACTTGCAATTATTATTTTTTCACAGAGCATGTTTATATTTGGATCATTTTTAAATTGGCATTGTATTTACTTCAGAGAGGAATAGGTGCATCAACACAGCTACTCAAATGGACATACAATTTGGCAGCAAAGGATTCCACATAAGTACTGGGTCATCAAGTTTGAAGGAGATGTGCTTTAGCCAGAGTCTTGAGAGCTTGTTAGTGGAAGATTTGAGGAGGGGGTAGATGTGGATATCTGATCTGAGAATATTGTAGGGGATATAGAGATGAAGTTGAAGCTGAATTTATCGGGTCTATATCAAAATTCCGAAGAGGTAAAATGCAGAACGTTAAAACATCGAACCCACAACATCGAATGGTGAAAATAGCGAAGCCCCGGAACATTGAAATCTTACCTAGGGCAAGATTTCAATGGGCTGTTCCATGGCTTCGCTATTTCCTCCACTGTGGTGCCAGAGTTACGGACCTTAGGGTTAGGGTGCGGGTTAAGGTAAGTGGATAGTTAGTAATGTATGTATGGTGTAGTGCAGTAGTGTAGGGTTGGGTTTTGTTAACTGTATGTCTGTGTATTAATTGCTTTGTTTGTGTATAGTTTCGTAGGGTATGTGTGCAATAGTTACGGACCTTAGGGTTAGGGTGCTGGTTAAGGTAAATGGATAGTTAGTAATGTATGTGTGGTTTAGGTTTTGTTAACTGCATGTGTGTGGTTTATTTATTTTAGTGTGATTGTGTTGTGTGTATGTTTCTCGGAACAGCAAATGTTTTCACTGGGAAAAAATTTGCTATTCTGAGCGTTCAATGTTTTCACTATTCGAAATTCCAAGTTCGAACATATGGTGTTCGACATTTTGTAATTTTGAATATATGATTAAGACCTGAATTTATCCTATACTATATTGGTTATGTCCTTTGGATCTGACTATGTAATATCATTTACTATTAGCTCAGCAGGTCAGAAGGTCAGCAGGACTAAGACAGAATATATGTGTGTGAATGAGAGGGAGGATAGAGAAATGGTGAGGATGCAGGGAGTAGAGGTGGTGAAGGTGGATGAGGTTAAATACTTGGGATCAACAGTTCAGCGTAATGGTGAGTGTGGAAGAGAGGTGAAGAAGAGAGTACAGGCAGGAGGAAGTGGGTGGAGAAGAGTGTCAGGAGTGATTTGTGACAGACGAGTACCAGTAAGAGTGAAAGGGAAGGTCTACAAGAGGGTAGTGAGACCAGCTATGTTATATGGGTTGGAGACAGTCGCATTGACAAAAAGGCAGGAGTCAGAGCTTGACGTGGCAGAGTTGAAGATGTTAAGATTTGCACTGGGTGTGACGAGGATGGACAGGATTAGGAATAAGTATATTAGAGGGTCAGCCCAGGTTGTAAGGTTTGGAAACAAAGCCAGAGAGGCAAGATTACGTTGGTTTGGACATGTGCTGAAGAGGGATGCAGAGTATATTGGGAAAAAGATGCTAAGGATGAAGCTGTCAGGTAACAGGAAAAGAGGAAGGCCTAAGATAAGGTTTATGGATGTGGTGAGAGAGGACATGCAGGTGGTTGGTGTGATAGAGCAAGATGCAGAGGACAAGAAGAAATGGAAACAGTTGATCCACTGTGGCGACCCCTAACGGGAGCAGCCAAAAGAAGAAGATTAGCTCTGAAACTGCTGGACATTGTTTCTGAGATTTCTAACATAATTAGAGAAGGCTTTGTAGTTATCTTTTTTCTGGGTAACTATTTTTGTCTCATATCTAGCTGTCATTAATTTGATAAGGATTCAGAGCTTATTATTATCACAAAAGAATTTTTGGTTTTTTGAAAGTTAGATTTATTTTTGGGTACAATGTTTTTTTTTTATTTTATTTTAGATCCTGTTTATATTATGGTTTCATCATAGGATTTTATTTTTGAATTTGATGTATTTACTTCTGAGATGGACAGATGCATCTATGTAACTATTTAGGGTCTATATTAGATGAGCAACCGTTCCGTTGTTTGAATCATAGATGGTCGACATCATATGATCGAACGTCAGAAAGGTCGAAGGTGAAAGTCAATGGCTTTTCACGTGCAGAATGGAAAATGTTCCCTTTCTGCACTGAAGTGCGTTCTCAAAGTTGGTATATTTAAGTAGGGGGGGTGTGAGGGTGCAGCTTGCCCCCCTGCTCAGAGCGGTAAGCTAATTTTTATTTTTTTTTTATTATATAGTCGATGTTTTGAACTTCACTCATATGAGTTTGCTCATGTGAGGTTTGAAGTTTTGAAACTTCGACTATATAATATAGACCCAACTATTTACATGTGTGTGTAGAATTTGGCAGCACATGATTCCACATTAGCACACAAGTAGTGGGATCATTGAGGTTGAAGGGGCTTTTGAATTTATTGAAGTCATCATTCAATTTCAGTAGATTAGCCTTCACATAGTCTCTGAATACTGAGGTATTGGTGGATGCTTCTGGTTTCAGTCTTAAGGTGAATGGTAATGACGTGGTTAGATTTGTCCAGGGATGAGGTTACAATAGGCAGGGAGCAGAGCTTTTCCATATTGGTAAAGACCAAATTATTTATTTTATTTATTTTATTTTTGTTTTACATTTGTTAACTGAGAAATTCCGACTGGACCAGGTCCATTTTCATCAGAGGCCCGGGGAGAAAAGCTCCGGCATCAAGTTAAACAAATACAGTACATCCAGCATAATACACAAAACAGGTTACATCATGTATGCTGAGCATAGTAATATAACAAGAAATTAATAAAACACTCCGGGTAAAAGAAGATATAGAACATAGATAAAAGACAATGTCAGTTACAGTACATCCAGCATACTACACAAAGCAGGTTTCATCATGTAGGCTGAGCATAGTTATATAACAAGAAATTAATAAAACACTCCAGGTAAAAGAAGATATAGAACATAGGTAAAAAGACAATGTCAGTTATACACTGGTAAGAGAAGAAAATATATCAAGTAAGATTCTACAGTTAAAAGTACCTTTTCAAGTGACCAAGCCTACAGGGGATCAAAGATCCAGCATGTGATCAGAGAGCAGTTTGGGGAGTTAATAGCAGTGTGGGTAGGGTTAATGTGATACAAGGGCATAACCAGGTACAAAGAAGATGTGATTTGAGGGAGTTTTTGAATGTGGGTGTGGAGGGGGCATTGGACATGGATAGGGGAAGGGAGTTCCAATCTCTTGCAATGGTGTGGGAGTAGAGTGCTTTCCCTGCATTATTGTAAGCCTTGGTGATGGAGAGGAGAGATTTTTCACTAGATCTTAGGTTTGCAGTATAGACAGTAAGTAGGTTGGATAATGAGGATTTTTTTTTCAGGATATTTATTAATATTAATATTGTAGGATGTGCCCAGCTGGTGATAGTTAAGTAGCTGTGGTAGCTCAAGCCATTTTACTTCTTTTAGTGCAGTACAGTGAAGGGTTTTATAGGTTGAGTTAGTAGCAAACTTGGTTATTTTATTGTAGCATGATTCTAGTTTGTCTAGGTTACATTGCTGATTTGGGTAAAGATTGGTGCTGCGTATAATAGAGTTGAGAGGAGGTTGCTTTGTGCAAGAGTGACTCTTGCATTTTTGAAAGGACTTATGCCTGTATAGGGTGCCTAGCTTTTTGTGTACTACTTTTATGGTATATGAGATATGAACATCAAAGTGGAGATTATTGTCTATTTCAATGCCCAGAAGTTTGGTGTGTTTAGAAGGGGAGATGGTGGTGCCATCCTTAGATGTTATGGTAAAGGAGAGGGTTTTTTTGATCTATTAGGGGTAAATAGTAGCAGTTTTGTCTTTTTGGGATTTAGAATTAGTTGGATACCTGATATCCATTTTTCTGCTGAGTTAAAGGTATCTTGAGTGAGTGTATGTAGGGTGGTGGGAGATGAGGTGGAGCAGATCAGGGTAGAATCATCCACATATTGTATGAGTGTGGCATGTTGTGTAGAGCTATTGAGGTTATATGTGAAAATAGAGAACAATAGTGGGCCCAGTATAGAGCCATGTGGGACTCCTATGGTGGTTGGAAGTTGTGTAGACAGAGTTCCTTTCCACTAGACTGATTGCTGCCCGTCAGATAGGTAGCTTCGGAACCAGGCTATAGTAGAGGAGGTGAAGGATAATGATGGTAGTGAGCCTGGAAGAATGGAGTGGGAAACCATATCAAATGCTTCTGAGAGGTCTAGGAAAATGGCTGATACATATTTGTTATCATTCCTGTGAAGGTTTATATGATTAGTGAAGGATGAAAGGGCTGTGGTAGTGCTGTGTTGTGTGGTAGATAGTAGATTGTGTGTGTTAAGAAATGTCATCACTTGCAAGTGGATGGATTTCTCAAGAATTTTGGATAGGGAGCAAAGGATGGCAATAGTTTGGTAGTTGGAGAATTCGTAGGAGTTACCTCCTTTATGGAGAGGAATGATGTGAGATACTTTCCAGAGTTTGGGTATGTAGGATTCTAGTATGGAGCGGCTGATTAGGATGGAGACAGGATATGATAGGAAGCCACTAGCCATTTTTAGGTATGCAGCAGGAATGTTATCAGCTGCCAGTGTGGTTGGATTTAGTTTTAGGAGGAGTTTTTTGATAGTTGAGGTGGGCACTGGTGATAGGCTGAAAGAGGGGGTGATGTGGGATAGGTTGGGTTGAGACTGAAGTATACTGTTTTTGGTTATTTGAATGGACAGGGCTAAGATGGATTTAGTAAAATGGTTATTAAATTGAGAAGCTATGTCTAGGGTATTGTTAGTAGAGCTGGGTGCTGGAGTAGTGGTTTTGTCTGGTTTTAGTAGGGAGTTAATGGCATGCCAGAATTTTTGTGGATTATTTGAATATTTCCTTTGGGTGCTAAGAAAATAGTTTTGTTTGTTTATTTTGGATTCAGCCTTGGCCTTGTTTCTAAGCTGTTGATAGTATTGCCTGGAGCTAGGGGTTTTGTCAATTTTCCAGATTTTTCCAGGCTTTATCTCTGGCTTTTATTAAAGCTCTGGTGTCCCTACTTAGCCAGGGTGCGTAGTCGGCTTTAACTGTGATCTTTCTGCTGGGAGCTAGACTGTTAAGGATGTTAGAGAAGGTAGTATTGAAGTAGTCTACTGCCTGGTCTTACCCAAGTGCCCGTAGTAGTTACCAGTTGCAGTGGCTTAGGACAGTATTTAGGTATTGTGGGGTAAGGTTACAGTCATCATGTGCAAGTTTGTAGACTACTGGTTTGGGGTAGTTGGAGTGTTTGTGGATTAGGAAGGTGGGAAGATGATCACTTAGATCATCTAGGAGACACCCTACTGTATAGTTTTGTTTGGGATAGTTGGTTAGTGCCCAGTCCAGTATGGATACTTTCTTTGTTTTCTTATCTATTCTATTTGGTTCTTCAATCAGTTGAGAAAACCCATATAGATTGATATGTGTAGAGGGGCTGCTGGAGTTATAGGCTGCCCAGTCGGTGTTAAGGTCCCTATTATTATTGTTTCCTAAGGTAGATTGTCTTTTGCCCAGTGTAGGATGTCCTCCATTATGAGTGAGTTGTTGCCTGAAGGTATGTAGCAGCATATTATATTGATCTTCTTGGTGTTTCTTATGGATAGGACAGAAAATAGGACTTCAGCATTTTGAAAAGTGGGTGGTGTGGTGTGCAGGAGCTGGAGGTTAAGGGTGCTTTTAAAGAGAATGGTTACTCCTCCTCCTTTCCTGTTTGTTCTATCAGATATAAGTGTAAATGTAGTCACTTGGAGTATTGTGATTATTTTCTTTTTCTTAAATTGATGTCAAATATCTTTATTCAGTAATCCCACATGACATAGGGATGCTGTGGTTCACTGAATATCTTTTTAAAATGAGATTACCACAGGATAAAATTAATCTTTACAAAGAAATTTTAGAAATTGTTCTTAAGAATAACTATATTTTAATTGAAAATCAATTTTTCCTACAAGTGAAAGGGATTGCTATGAGCACCACCTGTAGTTCTTTATTCACCAATACAGCCATTCTTGAATGGGAAAAGAGGTTTTTATTTAATCATGAGTTGTTTAAAGCTTGCAAATTATATGTTAGCTACTTTGATGATATTTCTATTGTGTGGAAGAAAGAAAAAGGGATCAATAGTTTTTAGACTTAATGGCACCACTGAGTTCTTAAAATGTTCATATGAAATAGGTGAAAGGGAGATCAACTATTTAGATGTATTCTTACAAAAAGATATGATTAATAACAGATACATATCAAAAATCTACAGGAAACCTACTTATTCTAATAGCTTTTTACATTTTACCAGTTCCTATCCTATATCACAGAAAAAATCCATTGTGAAAGGAAAATTTGTTAGGGAGTCATGAATGACATCTCTTTTTGAAGATTTATTTTTTGCAGAATGGGAATTGCTAAGGACTATGTTTTTTGGGAGAAGTTATCTGACAGATTTTGTTGATAACCTAATGGATGAGGTAATTACTAAGAGATGTAATAAATATCTTTTACCTATTCTTACCCCCCTTGGCTTCTTATTTTATTTTTATTTATTTATTTTATTTATTTTACATTTGTTAACCGGGAGAGTCCAACTGGACGCAGGTCCATTTTCAGCGGAGGCCCGGGGAGAAAAGCTCCAAGTTAGTTAATTTTCAAGTTGGTTAAATCATTTGGTACGGATGTAATAAGCATCAATAGAGGTTAATGTCAAAGTTACAAGTTGTCAGTGTGATTCTATGCAGCAAATAGTCATACACAGTTAATTATCACATGATACATAGGTCACATAAAAATGATTGCTAGATTCTTAGTCTACACAATAGGTCATACGTAGGCAGTCATACAAAAAGTAATAATTTTTTTTAGGAGGGAGAGCATCAAAAGAGCAGGTGTTTACTAGGAAAAAGTTCTAGAGTTGGTTGTTTAATTGTTAGGATACAATTTGAGAGATAGATAGTCTTAGATTAGGAGGTTACTGTTTATTAGGATTCAGTTTTGTAAGGAAGAATTCTTCATTCATATGGCCAGTAGAGGTTAATTCTACAAGGAACTTTACAATGCTTTGTAGGATTAAATATATATTGGTGGGGATCTTAGTGATTTGCCATGGTCTGGATTAACCTGGGGAGTAGCATGAGCATAACCAATTATTAGAGTAGTGTTTTTTAGAAGGTGTTTAAATTGTTTAGGAGAGATTGTGGCAGTTATGTGGCTTGGAAGTGTATTCCAGGCCTGGGTTATTGTGCAGGCATATAGGGTTTTACCTGCTTCATTTCTGTGTCTGATTACTTTTATTAGATTTTGGTTGCTAGATCTTAGTTCTCTAGTGGTTCTGTAAGGCTCAATAATGGTCTGAAGTGCTGGAATTTTATCTGGTAGGTGGTAGAGATTTTGTGCTGTTGAGATTTGATTTAGTAGTAATACATTGGGTAGCTCTAGCCAACTGAGCTGTTTTAGAGATATACAATGATGGGACCTATGTCAGGTTTCAGTGGCAAATTTGGCAATCTTGTTGTAACAAGATTCCATTTTGTTTAGGTCTTTTTGACTTAGATTGGTTAATATGGGGGAGGCATATATTAGGATGGATAGCAGGTGGGTTCTAGCAGTAGTAGTTTTAGTATGTGTGCTCATGAATTGTTTGTTTCTATAGAGTAGGCCTAGTTTCTTGTTCACTTTTTTGATGGTTTGTGCTATATAGGTATCAAATTTTAGTTAGTGATCGATTTCTATACCTAGTAGTTTTGTGTGAGGAGTTGGTGTGATTTAAATATTACTTTTAGAGTTTATAGTTAATGTTTCTTTTGAGGGATGGGATCTTCCGGGACTGAACAAAATCAGTTTAGTTATATATCAACTATGTCACATTTTGAATTGTTCATTAGTGTAAATGTGTAAAAGGAGAATTTTAGTCTATCTTATATTACTACAGTGACACCCATGGACTGGCCCAGCAATCAAAGACCCTCAGTCCACACCACTAACACCAGTGAGGGGCATCCACATTGGGAAGGATAATAAATACACACACAGTAAAGTACAATTTCCCTTAAGAGCACACAAAGATCACAGTCAGTCTGGAGCTGGTTTCCCCTTTCTCTCCTGATTCCTAATAAGAATCCCACTGGTCCAGATATCAGCCTAGTGGTCAAGCTAAAACCTCCAGCACCCTCTCTGTCCAACCAGTGCTTTGTGTCCCTGCCCAAGTAGCTGACACATACACCCTTTGAGATATGAGTTATATACAAATGCACAGACACTCCTGGTGAAGGCTGGCACATGTTCTCCAGCTATGCCCCTTCTGCCCAGACTATATGGTAGTACCACTTGCCACCAACCACTAATATCAGCTACTAATAAGGCCCTTGTCAAAGGGTGTCCAATTATTACTGTGCAATATTATTATCCAAATGGTAAGTGTGATGAACAGCAAGGCTTATTTGGGGTGGCTTGGACAGTATCACTATATACATGCAATGTACTCTAGAGCTTAAATTATCTCTACATAAAACAGACACAGTTGAAAGGTTTAAAAATATTTAGTAATAAATAATAAGAACATAAGACAGTACATTTTACTACACAGTGCTAGTCAAGAGTTCAGAGATCACAGAAAAATGTTTAAAATAATACAGTAGAAAAGTTCTGACATCAATATAGAAAATAGCTAGACTAGACTTCCTATTTCCTATCTATATCTAAGAGCAAACACAGTTCTAAAATAAACTTACATATAAAGCAAGCAGGGCTGGTGATGTTGTCAGTTCTGAAAACAAATGCAAAATGCTCTGATTCTCTCTCTGTGTCCTTAAATTGATAACATAGTACCACTGACTCATTTCAGATTGCATCATTATTCTCTGTTTCCCAGGCCAACAGAAACTCAGAGTGTAACAGCCCTTTTGATCTTGCAGCTGGTCAGGAAGCCAGAGTAATAAAAGACATTATACCTGTAAATTCTAGCCATTAACTCTGGTCTCAAAATAATAGGAAGAATTCCTTCATTCAGACATCTCGGCTACGAGTTTTGAGATCAAACAATTATACAATGCTTGACTTATCAGCTTTCCTCCAGCAGAGTGAAATGTGGTTACATTTTTAAAGTTCATTTACCAGAATTTTCTTACATTTAAGAGAACAAGCATGTGGCTTACATTAATATTTACAAATGACAGAATTATCTACAAAATCCTATCAAGCTAGGCTGGCAGCCTTCACAACTACATTTACTGTAGATAGTAATTTAGTGAAACAGATAATTTTTAAAAAATTGGTGAATTATGAATGAGGGCCGGGTTTTTAAAAACAAAGTGGGTGAAAAACCTATTATTACATATAGGAGAGGGCCTAATTTTAAAAGTTTGTTGGAATTTACTATTAAGAAAAGTTGCAAAGAGAAAATGTGGTAGTTGTAGCCTCTTTAAATTTATTTATGTGGGTGAGGTGTTTGAAATTAATTATCATTTTAAAAATCAGTGGTAAATATAATTGTAATACTACTGGCATTGTCTATGGATCCTTTTGTCAGGTATGCTCTGCATACTATATTGGGAAAACTGAAAGGAGAATTAAGGATAGAATGTATGAGCATAATTATGAAATTCAAAAGAAAAAATGACAAATGCATTATACAAGCATACTATTGATTACCCAGGGCATAATTTTAAATTTATTGTTATTGAAAATGTGGAATATTATGTTAGGGGCAGGCCTTGGGCATTACATTTAGAGAGACAGGAATTGTTTTGGATTCTACATTTCAATGCAGTAGCATGGCCAGGTTTAAATGAGCTGGCATCCATTGGATGCTTGCTGAAACTAAGAGATCACGTTAGATAATGGTATTATGCTGTTTGAGTATTTTTATTTTTTTATTTTTATTGTGTCTTTTAATTTGAAAGGTTGAGATTTTGTGATTGTGTATATTTCAATGTTTTAAAATATATTTATTGTTCTGTTTTTCATGTGGCTTTAAGATGTTGTTAATTATTTAATTGGACCAATTATGTGTGAGAACCATGTTCATAGGTTCATAGGTTCATACTAGGCTATCTGCCCTGGGACAATTATAAGCCTAGCCCGATTCTGTATGGCTTATGCCACCCCTTGATTTGAGTATACTGTGCCCTTTTTTAAGGTTTAGTTTACTGTGCCTCTGTCTAATAGTGACACGGGAGTAATCCCTGGGACAAACCTACGATCCCCCATCCACTTATTGAGATTCTTCTTGAAGAGATTCAGTGAGGTGCTCTGCCTCACATGAACTGGAATTCTATTCCAGAGCGAAGGGAGCCTCTGGGTTATGAACCTGTCCCTCCAGCAAGTTCTATTTATTTCTGTGCTGAGGTTCAAGTCCCTCGAGCGTGTGGCTCTAAGGGATCTAGATTTACTGAGGTGGAGCATGTCCATTAATTCTGGATTTGACATAGCTTTGTATGTCAGGCATAGATCGCCTCAAGTAGGCGGTATGCAACTGAGTAGAGCTGGAGTTTTTAACCGAGCAGTATATGGCATCTGTTTGAGACCCTTGATCCTCTTGGTGAGATACTTTTGGGGTCTTTCTAATTGCTGCAGGTGTCGGGTAAGGTACATCCCAAAAGGGGCATTGTATTCTATGATGGGCCTGATGAGGGATGAATAAAGGGGCACAATTACCTCTCTTGATCTAGATGTGAAACCCTTCGTGATGATGTGGGCTATGTAGAAGGTCTTTCTAACCACTTTGGCAATGTGGTTTTCAAAGGAGAGATTGCTATCAACTTGGGTCCCCAGGTCCCTAATAACTTTCTCTGTACTTAATGGGTTTCCGCCTATGTGGTAATTTGTGGGCACATTGTTTTTGCCAAAGGGTATGACTATACATTTTTTGGCATTTAGCTTTAAACCATGGCACTGGCACCAGTTATCTGTCTCTGTGAGACCTTTTGAAGGATGTTTGTGTCAGCTGGAGAGTTGATTATGGCGCCCAGTTTGCAGTCGTCTGCGAACTTGGTGAGCCATAGTCCTCCCACGTTTGCCTGTACCTCGGAAAAGTATATACCGAACAAGAGTGGTCCCAGGACAGAACCCTGTGGGATGCCACTTGTGACCGGTTTTGAGTCTGACATGGCTCCAGCAACTCTCACTCTGTGGGTTCTGTCTTTGAGCCAGTTTGCGACCCATCTTGTGACATAGGGGTTTATATTTAAGCTGGATAGCTTATCTATGATGCCCGAGTGGGGTATTGTGTCAAATGCCTTTGCAACATCCAGATAGGCTGTGTGGACTACCTTCCCTTCATCTATGGCTTTGGTGACTGTTTCAAAGAAGTCAACCAGGTTCAAAAGGCAGGATCTGCCCTTGACAAAGCCGAACTGGGTAGGATCTAGTGTCTGTAGGTCCCCAATGTCTTTGTTTATGAGCTCCATGATGATCCTCTCCATAGCCTTGCAGACTAAGCTAGTCAGGCTTATGGGGCGATAGTTTCCAGGGTCCGTAGATGCTCCACCTTTGTGGAGTGGGACCACTGTTGCTGTATGCCATTCTGTGGGCACATATCCTGTAGTGAGGCTGAGATTGTATAGCTGTTTTATTTGAGGGATTAGTTCCTCTTGTAGTTCATGTAGGACGCAACCTGGGACGCCATCTGGTCCCATGGAAGCAGTGTTTTTGCTTTGGAGAGGGCAGCCTTCACCTGAGCATCTGAGATGTTTGGGAGGCAGCCCTCAGCCGGGATAGATATTTGCTCTTTTGGGGGGGGGGAGAAGTTTGCACTGAACCTGTCTGCCAGGATATTGGTGATGTCTGTGGGTTCAGTGTATTTTTTGTCGTTTAGAATCAACTCAGAACAAGTCTGGGAGTTGCATCCCAGGTTTCTAACATAACTGAAAAAGCCTTATGATTGTCTTTGGTGTCCTGTGCAATTTTTCTCTCGAAGCTGGCCTTGGAGGATTTTATGAGGGATTGTAATTTTTTGCTAGTACTGATCAGAGATGCCTTCCCTATTAGAGATTTTGCTCTATCATGTAGTAGCTTCCTCCTTCTGTTGTACAGTTTATTTATGGCAGGGGTCCACCAGACTGGATGCCTGCCTTTGGATGATTGGGTCTTGGTTTTGTTTGGGATAGCATGATCCATGCATTCCTGGAGATGTCCGTAGAATGCATTTATATAGGATTCTGCAGTTTGGGCTGTAGTTTCCACTGGCCCTGGGGCCTTGAAGGATTCCACTTCAGTTTTGAGAAGTGAGAAGTTCGCTTTTGAGAAGTTTTTCACTGTGGTTTTCTGGGCTGGGGGAGGGGTCGGGATGTGGACATCCAGTGAAATTAATTTATGGTCTGATCTTACCAATGAGGGATATACTTCTGGTGTGGAGCATAGAGTCCCCATGTTGGTAATGATCAGGTCTAGTATGTTGTCCCCTCTTGTGGGAGTGGTGACTAGTTGTTCCATAGCATTTGAGTTTATAATTTCCAGGAATCTTTGGGTTAAGGTGCTGGGGCTTGAGTAGTGCTTCCAGTCAATGTTTGGGTAGTTGAAGTCGCCCAATATAATGGTGTTCGGCGAGATCTTCATGTTCTCCAATGTTTTCAGGAAAGCCGAATGGGATTCCTGACTTTGAGAGGGTGGTCTGTAGTATGCTATAAACTGAAAAGCAGTCTTGCCCACTGTTAGTTGCACATGGATGGTCTCTGATACTTCGT
The DNA here is from genome assembly GCF_019279795.1 of Protopterus annectens. Taxonomy (NCBI): domain Eukaryota; kingdom Metazoa; phylum Chordata; order Ceratodontiformes; family Protopteridae; genus Protopterus; species Protopterus annectens. The sequence continues at coordinate 1,112,554,911 of NC_056729.1, read as the reverse complement.
GCAATGCCACTAACCTGGAGGTGTGGATATCCTTGATAAATATGGAAACTCCCTCCTTTTGTGGTTCGGTCCGGGTTTTGGGGCCGAAAAGCATGATATGAGGTATAGCCTGGTAGTGCTGGGGTGCTCTCTGGAGCCTTGAACCAGGTTTCTGTCACTGCACAGATATCGATGTTCTCCATACTGAGGAGAGCTTCGAGTGCATGCATCTTGAGGTTAAGACTTCTGGCGTTTAGCAGCATTACCCTTAGTTTCTTGTTCCTTGTGCTGTCTATGGGGGTGGGTTTGACTTTTGAGCCTTGCCTCAAAAAGGCACTATGGGGTGGCAAGAGCCTTTGCCAATATCCGAAAGCCCAGTGGTGACAGGTGCAAGCCATCCCTAGCGAAGCAACGTGGCTTGTCGAGCATGTCATCCCAGGCTGACAGACACTGGATCCCCTTTGAATGACACCAACATTTTAGCCAATTGTTAAAATCGATCATTTTGTCTTTGTACTGTGGCATCATTCTAGGTGAGGGTAAGATGATGTTCAAGGTCAGGGTCATACCAGCCTGGGCTACATGATCAGAGAGCTCCTCTATGTCTCTTTTCATGTAGTCCAGGGAGGTACGTCTCAGGTCATTCACACCAGCATGTACAATGACTGAGTCATATTTGTATTTGCTTTGGAGTGACCTGAGTGCTTGCGTTATGTGGCGGATCCTAGCGCCCGACAGGCAGCTCACTGTGACCTTCTCTTTATTCAGCCTGGTGAGCGGGACGTCAGTGTGTCTGACAATAGAGTCACCTATAACAAGAGTATCAGGTGTGTTATTCAGCCTTAAGGGCTGTGGCTGCTTGGCACACTGACTTTGTGGGTTATGTGTTGTGTGTGTTTTGTTTTGAGGTAGCGTTTGCTTGGATGTCTGCTTTGGAGGTCTCTGTTGCTTAGGTAGATTTTTATTTAGAGCCTCCGAGTATGTTTTTGTGTATTTATGTGTTTGGTTCGCTGATGTGGTGGGACTATGTGATACTAGAATTGTGTTGTGTGAGGTTACCTTCTCCTCCTGACTGGTTACACCAGTTTTGAGATGAGAGAGCTCAGCCTCCAGTTTGGCTAAATAGTTGCATCTCTCACATATATTTGAACCTGTTTGGAGGAGGAGAGGGTTGTCCGTGTATATGAGACAGTTGTAACATTGCCTCAAAATTCCCAGATTCACCAGCTGGACTGGAGAGGAAACCATTGACTGACCTTTGAACATGCTAGAGTAATAGGGAAACTGAATTTAAGATGGACCAATAGAGGACAGGGTAATCGTAGAGAGTATAAGAGTAAGTAGTGCTTATGGTTTAATAGTGCTAACTTGTAGGATTACTTAATTGGACCAGTGAAGGGCCTTAGAATGAGAATATGGTGTTTAAATTGAGAGATAGAACAGTTCTAAGGGAAAAAGTGAAGAGCAGACTTTGTGGAGCCAGGAATAGTTTAAACCCAATTAGGCGGTGCTGCCCGTTGTTGCGCTATGCTCAAAAACGCGCAAAAACGTGCAAAAGAGGGTTTTAAGAGAGGAAGATGAAGGAGTTTTGGAATTGACCCAGAATGGCCAATAAAACTACAGTTTCAAGTCAGTAACCACTCCCACAGGGGCAGACAGGCTGCTCAATGTTTTTCACTGCCACTGATCAACAGAGAGACTTTCCTTTAGCCCAAGCAAAAAATGGCCTCACAGAAACTTACAAACAGTTCAAGAACAGCAAGCCTGTAAATGAACTTTTTTAAATCTCAGAAAAGTGGGAAAAAAAGCAAGATTTTTTTTTGTTTGTTTTTTTTCAGAGATAGCAGAGGTTAACAAGTATCAGCAAGTTATAACAGTGCAGTAAATGACCCCACACAAGAGTGCTAGGCCAAAGACAGATAAAATGCAAGTTTTGAGAAAAAAACGATTTTAAAAATAAGTGCAAACAGGAAATTCGGTAAACAGCTCTAGGTTGTGCTCTAAATACAGTTACTAATGCAGAAATCAAATTTAACAAGCCAGAAAATGCTCAAAATAGGCGGCTATGCAGAAAAACTTAGCAAATAAACAGAGGAAAAATACTTAAAGTCTCAAAAGTGGATTCTTATTTAAAGGGTGGTGTATTATGGAGTATTTTATCTGATGAAGTCTCATATTGTTTAGTAGAGATGAAAGCACTTATCATTTTGTATTCATTTATTCTATTTATAATAAATTGTGTGGCATTTCCTTAGCACCTTTCCATCTGTTTTTGTTTTTTTCACTACTTTCCATAACAGTAGATTTCCATTGGACAGACCACTGTAACAGTACATCATAGCATATGGATTTATTCACCTTTTATGTGCTCTTCTTCTTTTGGCCAGAGTTTACATTAGATGTGCTCTAATCTCTGTAAAGATGAACACCAGTCTTAAACCAGCATTCAATTGAACCTGGCTTGGTGAACAAGGCAATGAACTATTGCCCACATTGTTAAAAGTTTTCTTCTGGTCTTCAAGCCCCTTCTGGCACACCTACAGTGATGTGTTTATAGTAAACCATTATTCTTTGCATCAGAAAAGACTGTTATTTAAAAAGGTAACTGTTTAATGTCCACATAAAACAATTACAGTGACCATTCCTATTAAATCTACTGTTATGTTAAGTATTTTATACTATTGTAATATCTTCTTAGGGTGACTCATGGATACAGTAAATTATAGCATTTGGGTAGATTACGAAGCAATATTTAGATGCCCCTGGGAATTGGACAAGTGCAATTTCCCCTGTAGCTCAACTATGCCAAATTTGTCCTATACCTGGACTCTGCTTTCAATTTGTAGTGTTGAACAGTTCAAGGAGTAGTGGCAGGAAAGGCGAGCATGAGGGAAGTTTCTACTGTCTCAGCATGTAAGTTTTGCTACTGCACTAAGAAATGTCCGAGCAAGCTGATGCTGGTCATTCCTATACTTTGGCAGCATGCTACAGAGGGTGGCTGAATTTCTGATAAGGATTCTTACTTGTTTTTTCATGTCGGACTCTGGCAAAAATGGGAGTGAAGAGGATAAAAAACTGATTAGCTGGTGGAGTGACTGAAGCCGACTTTAGCTTTGGGAAACTCTTACTTTGCAAGGGGGTTTTCTTTAGATTAAAGATTTACAAGGGGGTTTTCTTTAGATTAAAGATTTACAAGGATCATATGCAACAAGGAAATTAGACCAATGATACTGCAAGAATTCTCTTTAAGAACTCAGTTTGGTGCCATTGAGGCTTTTTAAATGGAGTAAACCAGATTTACAGCTATTTCTGAAGAGATTCTACAAGTTTTAGAATGTAAGGACTTAAACTTAATATTCGCTCTGTGGCATTCTGTGCAACGTTTTGTTTTTTATATAATTTATAGTGTTTTGTGAAGATTAGAAGAGTCTATGAGGCTGCTACTAAATGTCTTATGCTGAAACATTTGCTAAAGATGCTGCTGAAATAGCTTCTGCCTTAGTGGAATGTGCTCTTATGGTGCCTTCTAGAGGTTTATTATACTGACACAACAAAAGGCAATACACCATGCTACCCATTTAAACAATTTGCTTATTAACAGGTAGGCCTCTCTTCCCTTTCTTGAAAGAAAAAAATGTGATTTATTTATTTTCTTATTTACTTACATATGTATGTATGTCTGCATGTATGCATGTATGCATTTATTTATTTATTCTTTGTTGAATGGGTGGATGGGATGGTCCTTGGGCCTTTTAGTCAAAAAAATATTCAACTACAGTATTTCAAAAGTTACACAAGTACTTGGAAGTTATAAAGCATTTATTACTGCACTTGAGCACAAAACCAGTTTGTTTTACTTTAAGAGATTTTTTCTGCACTCTGGTGAGAGCAGAGGGCTGATTCAACCCTTTTGAGTTGGGAACTGCTGGTAGAAGGATTATTGCGTGTTTATCTGATTGGCCTGAGGGCTCAACTGTAAAAGTCTTTCATCCTACTGGTGTAAAAGCCCCACAGATGTTGGCATAATGGTTAAGGTGTTTACCTTACAGACACATGGTGCAGGGTTTGATGCTCACATGGGGTAATTGGCTAGGCTTAAAAATTGCCCACAAAGACAGTTAGCCTAGTAATAATCTAAGGCTAAGCCTTGCATTTGCACATCTTACAAATGCAGTTATCTGTGCCTTGTATATAAGCAACCCTCTCAAGTTTAAAATTCTCTATAGGAAAAGCTCTCAATAGTCTCATGCTACTCTAACAGCTGCAAGTTTGGTCAGAAGGCAGCACCACTGCATGTCATCTTATAGTATACTTCTAAGCACATTCACTTAGACCTTTAAGTGACTCTTTCCTACTCCTTCCCATCTCCTAATAATCTGGTATAATGGATAGGCACTTCCCTGTCATCTCTGCTTTTGGCCTGGTGGATATGGACATCCTGACCCAGAGTAGTAACTGCCTCATGTTTGTTGACAGCTATTTAATTTTAGAACAAACAGTGTTTGAAAGATGTAGATAAACAATGTCATTGGAGGCAAAGCTTTCACATGTACACACAAAAAATGCAAGCTAGATTATCAGCATTACACCCAAAACAGTCACTACCAACACTAAGGAACATACACACAGAGCCACATATGCAGAAGTACTGACATGTAATCTACCCAAACCTACAAGATCTCCTAAAGGCATCTCTCAGTAACCCTGTACACACTAACAAAGACAGCACCTCACACAACATATAACTCTGAAAATCATAGTACCCCCTCTTACAAGCCCACAAGGCAACACACCACACAACCAAAATATCTAGTTATTGGGGATTTCATTATAAGACAAACTGTTGTCCTCCTTACCAGGCTAAACAAGTAGAAGATCACAGTGACTTATCTGTCTGGAGCCAGGATCACGCATGCATTTGGGTATTTAAACCACAAGAACCAGTATGACACTGTCATAGTTCAAGAGGGTGTAAATGACAGAAGAAGTGCCTCGCTGGACTATATGAAGAGAGACATGATGGAGCTCTCTGAATATGTGTCCCAGGTGGGTAAGAATCTAGCCCTAGCTAGCATCCTACTTTCACCAATGATCATGCCACACTACCAGCAAAAATGATTGACTTCAACAATTGGCTTAGCTTCTGGCATCACAACAAGGGGATCCAATATCTGTGAGTTTTGGGAGACATGATCAACAAACCAAGATGCTTTGCCAAAGATGGTTTGCTCTTGTCACCACTTGGATCCAGCTACTGTCAAAACTTTATCTATCCCCATAGTGACTTTTTAAGCCATGCCAAGTTGCTAAACCCTCCAACATAACAAAAATCACTCATGACTACTTAAAGGTACTGCTGCTCAATGCTAGGAGATTAAATAAAAAACTGCACTCCCTGGAATCACTACTCACCCTAGAGAATACAGACATATGTGCAGTTATAGAAACATGGTTTAGAACCATGGAAAGTGCCCTGGCTATCAATGGCTACAATGCCTTTCATACATTTTGATCCCCCCACCAGCTCAGGATTGAACAAAGGGAGAAGGTGTCCCAGTGTTCATATAGGACAAGTGCACTGCTAGACTGCTCCAAAAATATGACTTGCTTGAGCTGCTCCATGACCTAGTAACCATAGGTGTGACACCCTATCATATCCTTGCTAACTACAGATCCCCTAACATGGGTCTGGAAAACCACACCTCCTACCTAAACCTACTGAAATCTCTTAACATTCAGCCTAACACCATACTTATGGGTGACTTCAACTACCCCTCCATAAACTGGGAGACCTATATGACCCATGATTCATTTGCTCAGAGGTTTTTGGACTTTGTCAATACAAACACACTGGAGCAACTAGTTAGCACCCCAACTACAGGTATAAATATCCTAGACCTAGTACTCAGAAACATGGGGGATGCTGTTCCCTGTCATGCCTTAACTCCTCTCTGGTAAGATCTGACAAGAAAATGATCTCCTTTAGTATTAAAACTAACCTAGAACCCCCATCAAAGTCCAAACCTGTTAAGCACATCGCTAAGGCCAATCACCTTAACCTAAATGACAGCTTATTAAACTTCCAAGCCCATCTGTACCCAGAAGACACTGAGGCCTACTCTGAGCTGTACACAAAAGCACTATACAACCACATTCAGAGCTGCATAAAGGAGACAGTACCTGTCTGGGTCAAACATATGATAACTGGCAAAAATAAAACACCCTTGTGGACCCCTAGTATAAACAGGCTATTCAACAAAAAGGAAAAGATCCTCTCCAAGGTCAAGAAGAAACAGACAAAATAGTGCATAACAGAATCATCAGTCTAAACAAACAATTAGACAGCTGGTCAAATCCACCAAAGCAAACTATGAGACAAAGATAGCCTCCAAGATGAAAGATAACTATAAGGCTTTCTTTATTTATTATTTGTAACCTCAGAGGAAATGCTTAGCAATGTGCTGAGTTAATCATGAATGGCAACACTTACCCCCAGCCAGAAACTATAGCAAACCTGCTGGCTGATGAGTTCATTTCAAACTTCCCCATCACCTCCTAGCACACCCAAAGAAAAACCTGCAACCACCCGCCTACCGATCATTATGAGGGAACAGGTCCTTACTGCACTCTCTAAATCCAAAACACAGCCTCTGTAGGTCCCGACAACATTCCAAGTTGGTTCTTAAATAGCTTAAAACAGAATCTATCACAGCCACTAGAAACCCTCTTTAATCACAGCTCCTGGATGGGCTTTGGCTCAAAGGAATGAAGGACTCCAACAGTCATCCCTCTTCACAATGGGGGGCCCATCAACTGACCCAGGGAACTACAGACCCTTAAGCTTGAGTATGCTTATCTACAAGGCCATGGAGAGAATTATCATGGACCTGATCAATAGTAACACAGGAACTCTCTAAACACTACACCAGACCCAATTTGGCTTTGTCAAAGGGAGGTCTTGTCTGATCAGTCTGGTGGACTTCTTTGAGAAAGTCACCATGGCCATGGATGAGTGTAAAATGGTACATGCCGCTGAACTAGATCTGGCCAAAACTTTCAACAAAATCCAAAACTCAGGGATTTTAGATAAATTACTGAGTTAGGCATAAACCCCTACATCCTCAGATGGATAGCCAACTGGCTTGCTGACAAGGCACATGTCCAGATAGGTGAATCCACTTACAAGAAGAAACCTGTTACTAGCAGTGTCCCACAGGACTCAGTGTTGGGAGCCCTCCTGCTTGGTATATACTTCTCTGAAGTGAAGGCCAACGTTAGGGGCCACTGGATCACCAAGTTCGCTGACAACTGTAAGCTGGGAGCAATCAGTGAATAATCAAACAATGCTGACATCCTACAAACAGGCCTAAAAATGACAAATAACTGAGGCAAAACCATGTTCTGAGACTAAATGCTAAATAATGCATAATCATACCCTTCAGTAAATCAGATATCACTACAAATTATAATATTGATAGCACACCCCTAAAAGTATACCAGGTTGTGAGAGACCTAGGAATACAAACAGGTAGTAACTTAAACTTTGACCACCAGCTAGCTACGGTAGTGTGGAAATCCTTCTGTGTGACTAAACTTATAGGTAAAGGCATGGCATCAAGTTCAAAGGAAGTTATAGTGCCATTGTACTGGCCCTCATCAGATCCATAATTGAGTATAAATCTCTCTTCTACATGTACCTAACTAGGCACTTACACCAGTTGGAGTGGCCTCAGAGGTTTATCAGTAAGAAATGTAAAGCATAAGACACATGTCTTATGCAGACTGACTAACCCTTCTCATATTGTTTATTGAAAGGGGACTTATGCCTAACCTACAAGGCATTATATGATCCAACAATCATGAAAATGTTACATATTCACAAGAAAATTGTACAAGGGTCATGCGTTCCATGGACCTGAACCTTATTTCTGACTCTAACAGAACTTGTTGGAGAGACAGATTCATATCCCAAAGGCTACCTCATCTATGGAATAAAACAAAGCCCATCCCTCAATCTCTTCAAAAAGAATTTGGATAAATAAATGGGAACTGTAAATTCACTCCTGGGGTACTGTCCATTTCTCTTATGGACAGAGGCAGTCTGTAAAATGGATCAGTGCTCCAACATCCAAAGACCCACTACCCTGATACTACTCCATCTCATATCTGAGGAATTAAGACATAATATTGCCATATCCTGTGTATTATTGGCTAGATTAGATTATTTGCTAAATTGGTGGGGGGGAGGCAGAGGCAGGATGACATACCAGCACGTTCCCCGTTATATGTCTATTTCCAAATGTTAATGGATGTGCATATGGGAGGTAAGACATTAGGCCATAAATGCAAACCAGGCCACAACAGTAATATGATGCTGCACAGGGAGAGTCAATGTCCACACCAGGCTTGAGCATGGCTTGGAGCAAGTCCAGGTGCTTAGTAGGCCCATTGGATGGGAAAAGGCCCTTGTAGCATCTAATGGCCACCTGAGAGGAGGAGGGGAAAATGGAGTTTGACTTTATGAAGATCCATTTTTCCCCTCCATCTATTCGGAACTATTGTAGGTCAAATGTTCTCCTTCTTCCTTTAACATGATTGAGAAAGTACTGATGTTTTGCATCACAATTCTCTTCTCCTGGCTGACATAATCAGAGTTTTGAGACTGAGATATAATACTTTGCCTCAATATGTGAGTAAGACTTGTGAAAAGGAAAAGTGTTCGGACTCATTAACAGATAATAACAGGGTTGTTAAGAGGCAGCAGTGAGAATTAGACTGTCTCTACCTAGCTTTGCCTTCAATGGTATCTTTTGAATTAGAGGAAATGGAGGAAAAACATATATTTCTGTAGTGCTGTCCATGTTTGCTTGAGGGTATATATGCTGTATATTGTCCTGAAAGACTGTCAAGGGTGTATAAACTGCTTTCATCTTCTCTAGGTTTAAGCAAAGTGGCTTTTTTATGTAGAGAGCACTTGCTCTGCAGTCGAGGTTGTTGAAGTGGGCTCTCAAGACATAGTCTCGTAGATACTGGACTTTGGATGATGAAAGCAATGGATGTCTGCCATCTCAGTCCACCAAAGGAATGCCTTCTTTGCATATTAGGAAATAAGAATAATCATGTTCAGTAAATATGTACATTGGCTCTGCAGATTTCTGGCATGTATGTATGTGCATCTGAGCCTTTCCCATATGAAATCTTGCACAATAGACCACTACAATGCAAGACGACATGGACCTTAAAGCTTTCAGAAATTGTCTTCCTATGTCTTGCTGCTAAGAGAATTCAGTCAAGTGTGTGAATATTCTTCCTGTTTGTCCTGAGTAGGCAACAATTTCATAAGTAATGGATCTAGGACTGCCCCTAGAAAGGTTTGTGATACTGAAGGGGCCAGGAATGATTTTTTTTATAATACAGTGTTATTCACAGATATTAGAAGAGAATTATGGTCCCCTTTATGCGCTTAATTGCAAGTTATTTTGCTCTTACCACTGTCAAACAGTTATCCAGATAAGAGAAAACAGTTATTTTTTGTTTTCTGATGTGTGCAAACCCTGGAGCTAATCATTCATTTAATACTATCAAAGCTATGGGTAGTTCAAATGGCAAAGTGTCACTGCACTCACTGGATTCTGATGTAATTTCTGTGAGATGGACTATATGGAATGTGAAAATATGCATCTTCCTTACCTAAGGCAGCATTGTAAGGGTCTTGCTCTGCGAAATTCAGTAAATTCAGATTCAGCCTGAGTTATTTTGTACTTATGAACTTCTACTGATTTGACAAATGTGGAACTCGACTTGATGTTTTGTCCTTTTAGGAAACTAAAAACAATCTGGGTCAAGATTTTGACACCTTTGACTGGATGATAAATTTTCATAGATTCATATACAGTTACTTAGCTAACATTCTGGGGGGTCCTTTCTAAGCCTAGCCAAGTTTTCCCAAAAGAATAATGATGTCTTGTATCACAACAGGACATTGAGGGTCAGGCATTTATAAGCTACTTCTATCCATAAGGGATTGAGGGTCAGGCATTTATAAACTACTTCTATACATAAGGGACATGGGTGCCAGGCCCGGTGTAAATTTCCTATTCCACATCTACTGGTTTAGGTTGTGCTTAAATTGGGTAATACATTAACTCAGCTTCACATGAATGAGAAGCCTGTTCCATAGGAGAGGCAGTCTCTGAAATACATATCTATCTCTCCAGCGTTTATATTACCCTATTGTACGATTTAAATAGCGAACGCTATTTCAATGTACCTAAAATATCTAAACCACAAAATATCGAACATATAGAACAGCAATTTTTTTCCTAGGGAAAAAATTTGCTGTTCCGAAACACAAACACACAACACAAGCACACCAAAATAAATAAACCACACACATACACTTAAAACCATAATTCTAATCCTACACTACTACCTATCCACTCACCTTAACCCAACCCTAACCCTAAAGTCCCTAACTACCGCACACTCACCTTACCCGATCCCTAACCCTAAAGTCCCTAACTACCGCACACTCACCATACCTGCTCTCTAACCCTAAAGCCCCTAACTACCACACACTCACCTTACCCGCTCCCTAACCCTAAGGTCCCTAACTATCGGACACTCACCTTACCCTGATCCGTTCCCACACTTACCTTAACCCGGTCCATAACCTCCGTTCGTATACTTTCCTTACCCCGGTCTGTAACCTTCCCACCACAGTAGCGTAAATAGTGAAGCCATGCAATGGACAACCAAAATCTTACCCTAGGTAGGATTTTGAAGTTCCGTGGCTTCACTATTGTGAGTTTTCGACAAAAATGGGACAATATTATAACATTCGAAGTTTAAAAACTTCGATACTATAATATAGACCCTCTCTCCAGGATGTTCTGTTTAAGTCACAGACAAAATTCAGGTCCTTAGATTTATGAATATGCAGGAGATGCACAAGTGTGGGGTTTGTGAATGCCTTCTAAGCCAGGCATAGACTACCCCTCAGCAATCTATAGGTGGCTGAGTAAAAGAAAAGGGCTTTAAGGTGCTCTGCATAAGGCAGCTTTGTTGCACCTTGTATTCTTTTTGTAAGGAACCTCTGAGGTTGCTCTAGTTGCTGCATATGCCTGGTCAGGTCCATACCAAAGGGACCATTGTACTCTCCTCACCACTGTGGCCACGTGGTGGTCAAATGTAAGGTTACTGTCTACCTGCATACCCAGATTCCTGACTACTGAGTGGACTCTTATATTATCAACATGGTAATTAGCTGGGATGGTTGAATTCCCAAAGGGTACAATTATGTCTTTCTTATCATTGAGTCTAAGACCATGGCATTGGCAATGTAAGGTTACTGTCTACCTGCATACCCAGATTCCTGACTACTGAGTGGACTCTTATATTATCAACATGGTAATTAGCTGGGATGGTTGAATTCCCAAAGGGAACAATTATGCATTTCTTATCATTGAGTCTAAGACCATGGCATTGGCATCATTTGTTAGTCAGAGATAGATCTTCTTGAAGAATGCTAGTGGAGTCAGTGATAACCCCCAGCTTGCAATCATCTGCAAACTTAGCCAGCCATAATCCCTCAACATTTGCTTCCATTTCAGGGAAATATCTAGTTAATCACTGTATATTAATCAAATCAGATAATGGTTGTAGAAGTAGCAAACTTAAACGTGTCCTAAGTCAAAAATAAATAAATAATAATAATAACAACAATAATAATGTTATACAGAATACTATACAGAATTACTAAATATTCAAAAGTAATCCAATCAGGGTAGGCAGTCTGCTTTCAGTCGAAAATCCTTTATTAAGTACACAGACAAGCGATCCAAATAAAACAAAAATAACAGAGTAATAGTTTCCTCACAAGCTTTCTAAAAAAAATAAATATATATATATATATATATATATATATATATATATATATATACATATATATATATATATATATATATATATATAGTTAATATTTATCAGGCAAGGGAGTGGTTTATTGTGCTGTAAAACAAAGTGTTATTGGTATACATGTTAAATTTAGATCACTTCCCTCATCAGTGTGACATTCAAGCTGGTCCTGCCCTACTTAGTAGCTCTCATTATAATATAATGCTTATGTACTTTAAATAAAATTAATAATGATGTGATACCTCTTATTTAACCAGATTATTAAGTCTGTGATTTTATCCAAGGCAATATACTACATGGCTGGAAATATATAAACCTTAGACCATATGGCAATCTACAAAAAAAAAAAATATATATATATATATATATATATATATATATATATACATATACACTTTATTGTTAACAAAGATCGCTTTCGTCCTTCTAGACTTCTTCAGGTCTGTGTACAAGAACCATAAAAACTATCTACAAAAATATTATTGTATAATTAGTTAGTATTGTTATTACACATAATTTTGAATAAAGTGGAAAAAAGAACAAGAAAAAAATGTATGATGATGGAAACAAAATATACACTTAAATTAAAAATGATTTAACATGGTATTTAAAACCAACTGGAGGAATAAAATAAAATAAAATAAAATTAGCCATGTAAACAATGTGGCAATTTTCTAAGTTCCAGTTCACGTTTACGTGAACAACAGTAGTTTAGTCCAGATTTCCTAAAAAGTTCAGCTTTAATTGCCACATGAATTCATATTTCTCCAGCATATTCAGGATGTCTCTTTCAAGATCACCCATGTCTAGCTAATCCAGTATCTGGAACTTAAAACCTGTGTGTCTTTTATGAAGAGCAAGGTGTTTGGCTAGTGCATTATTTTTACATCCAGAGCGGATTTCTGCCAGACGACATGAAATCATACGCTTAAGCTTAATCACATTCATTGCACTGTGCCCTGTAAATTACTTTTGTAGTGTTACAGTCATTCCCTGCACTGGTCTTAATGATTTTCTTTAAATAAGGGCAATAAAAACTACCACCTTGCTGTATAAATATACAAAATGTACAATTAGCTTCACATCTTTTAGTGTTTCTCTTGGGTCTATATCACAGCATTGAAAAGGACATTAACCCAATGGCTTAAAAATCAAAAATGCCATTCATCGAAGTCACACTTGTAGGGAGCTGTGCCCCCCACTCCCCGCTAATTATATATACCAACTCCGAGATTGCACTACAGTCAGGAAAGGGCAAATTTTCCGTTCTTCACTGCACCACGAATTCACAATACACACCTCGATGAATGGAATTTTCGATTTCTACGCCGTTCGGTTAACATCCTTTTCGATTGCATGATATAGACCCTTTCTCTCATATAGTCTAGGTTTAAATTCAACAAAACTTCTAATGTTCCTGGCCTTCCTGAAAAACAGGATGGGGCTTCACCTAAGTGTCTCACTTCACCCTTTACTACTACTATCTACAACTACCTTTTCTAGGCTCACTTATCGCTGTTATTACCCACTCCTGACTTATCTAACTTACCTTCACTAGCCAGTATTGCTGGATGTTTCTTCTCTAGCTGCTTCAGTACCTGTCTCTACCCGGTCCATTTGCCGTGCGGGCTCACTCTGCTACCCTACACTATCCCCAATTCCCACCCACCCCCAGGGGTCCTACTCTTATACTACTTAACCACACCCCTTCCCCTATGCACCAGTCTCAAGGAACTTTACCATTGGCCATCAACTCATATTCCATCCTTCTCTAACCGCTCCCTATCTCTCCTAAGACGCCCTCCACCTCTCCTTATCCACACCTAGTATACTTGCATGCCTACCACAAGACACCGAACAACTAATCCATCCAAATGTATAAACTACCAACACATACAGCTATTACAGGTACTTATATTTCTACCACCTTTAACTTTTGCCTACTTACTCACCTCCTATGAACACCCATTATGTCTGCACCTTCACTACCCTAATAAGCTAACCACTTCTCCTTCGCTACCTATCCTCTATAACCATGTTAACATAACATCTACACCCAGCTATCTACTAGCAAAATATCATAGAATACTCCATATTAGATATAATACTCTCAATCCCAGAAAATCTCTACACCTAAACAGCAGATTCCCAAATCCAAGCTTTCTAATACAACTCCTCTCATTAAATGATGGAGACATACACCCAAACCCAGGCCCAACAACAACTCCTACCACACAACTCCATAACCCCAATCAATCCAATATTCATTCCCTTACTAAACTACCTAACTCGTTCCTTATAGCTCATCTCAATATACGTAGCATTAATAACAAAGTTACTCAGCTCCATGCTCTCTTGGAAGTCTACTCCTTTGACATTCTTTGTTTAACAGAAACCTGGCTAAAACCTGTAACTAAAGACAATGAAATCATCCCACCCAGATATAATATCCTAAGACTTGACTGTGCAGCCAAGAAAGGTGGGGGGATAACTATATTATTTTAATTCAGGGTTACAGATAACCACATATGACTGTAAACCACCTCAAGATTCCAATGCAGAAATTCGTGTTTCCAAACTTCAACTCAACACTGCCAAATCCATTTATATTATCTGTATCTATCTACCTCCTGGTAATAACAATGCCACCATAGAAAATATCCTTTTCTGGCTATCTCAACACCTGCCCCAAGAAACCATAATCCTAGGTGATATTAACATTGATTGGAATTGCTGTAGCAGCAGCCACCCTACTACCCACATTAACCTATTTATTTTTTCTCAAACCATTACCTCCCCCACCAGGATAAACAAACCTAACAAGAAAGTAAGTATTTTAGATTGGATTCTCATAAATAACCATCCTTTGATATAAGAATCGGGAACCCTCCCTGATGACATAAGTGACCACTCACTTACCTACGTCATCAGGCATAAGACCAATGCTTCCATTCCAACCACTTTCAGGAAAATTAGGTCCAAGAAGAACTTTAACCCTGATCTCTTCCAAAGTGAACTAAGAGCATGTGACTGGTCTCCCTTAAAATACCTCCCATTGGAAGAAGCTGTCAAATACTTTAATTCTAAATTCCTAGCCATTCTAGACCAACATGCACCAACACATTCTATTAGAATTAAGACTAAATCCACCCCATGGCTTTCAAAAGAAACCAAACAGAAAATCCATCTCAGAAATAAATAATGGGCCAAATGGCGAATGACTAAAAACCCTGTAGACCAACAAAACTTCAGACAGCTAAGAAATTACACTAAGAAAGCTACACTGTCTGATAAAAGAAACTACTACCTACAATTCCAGCAGGCTAACCATAATAAACCACAAAAATTCTGGGCAAGCATTAACCAACTACTACACCCAGGTCAATCCATTACACCAAACCCACAAGACACAGACCAGGAAAATCCCAAGCATACTGCCAATGCCTTCAATACATTTTTCCCTGATGCCATTCAAACACTAGCCAGTCAGCTATCACCTAATAACTTCACTATACCTTCCTCTAACACAACCCCACCCTCTCCATTTCTCTTCCAACCAATCCCAACAACATATATTCTAACCCTTATCCAAAAATTGAAACCATGCTCTCCTTCAGCAGACCAGCTACCTGCTGAATATCTACAGAAATCAACCAAATCCATTGCCTATCCCATTTCCATTCTGATCAATAGAACTATTAGTGAAGGTCAGATCCCTAGCATTTGGAAAGTCTCCCATATTATCCCCCTTCATAAAGGTGGAAACTCCACTGAATTCTCCAACTACAGTCCCATAGCCCTACTTTCTCCTTTGGCAAAGATCATGGAGAAATGCATCCATAGGCAATTGCTAGACCACCTAATCCAAAATAGCTTACTTTCCAGCTGTCAGCATGGTTTCAGACCTTCTCACAGCACTACCACTGCCCTCCTTTCCTTTATTGACTGTATTAACAAAAACCATAACTACAATATGCTTTCCTCTGCACAATTTATCGATCTGTCCAAGGCATTCGATATGGTAAATCACCAAATACTTACAAATATCCTCAAATCCCTGTCACTAGATGTACTCACTATAAAATGGTTCCAGTCCTACTTAGATAACAGACAACAGGTGGTGCTTTGGCACAATATTCTATCTTCCCACCTGCCCGTTAACCTCGGTGTCCCTCAAGGGTCCATATTAGGACCCCTCCTTTTCTCTATGTTTATCAATGACCTTCATCTAGCAATCCCCCAAGCTACATGCATACAATACGCAGGTGATTCCACACTTATATGCTCAGCCACATCCACTTCTGAACTTCACTCCCTTACCTAAAAAGTATTTAACACAGTTGAACAATGGTTTGCACAGCATTACCTTCTCTTGAACACCCAAAAAACTAAACTCCTCCTTTTTAATCCTACTCATAAGTCCTCTCCAGTAGATTTCTCAGTTACATCCACTAATGGTACCATTATATCACCAGACCCAACTACCAAACTACTTGGTATCACCATTGACAAAAACCTTAACTTTGACATCCATATCAACAATTCTATAAAAGCTGTCAACAAAAAAATACTTGGCTCTCTCTACAAGATTAAACCCTTCCTTTCACCTACAGCCAGAACAACTATTGCTCACACTCATCTAATCTCTACACTCCTCTATGCTTCACCCATTTTTACTAATCTATCTAAGAATAACCTCAACAAAATGAAAATCTCCTACAATAACATTGTCAGATTTGATACAGGCAACCCATTTAGAACCCACCATTGCTTTAATCTAAAGCAACTAGGATGGCTTAACGACAGACCCTGCTTAAATTCCACCAGCTAACCATTGCCCATAAGACTCTTTATCAACCTTCCAGTACTCCTATTCTATCTACCCTCATCACCCCTATAATAATCTGAAGTCCTTACGTTCATATCAGAAACTTCTTGTAAACACCTCTAAATCTAACAACAGGGCTGGGGATTCTCTCTTCTCTAATACTGTTGGAAAAATCTTAGAATATTCTTCCCAGTGACCATTCCTCACTTTCCTCTATACCACTCTTCAAAACCAGACTGAAACTTTTCCTCAGAACACACTGGTTATGCCCCTGTACTAAACCTGACTAATCATCTATCTCTTCAAACTGGGCTCTGCCTACCCTATACTTCTCATTAACTGTTCTACTTTCCTTATTAACTACAATTACCGTTTCCCTCTACATTACATTATTTTTATCCTCTGTGGATACTTATTATTGGGAGAACTCTTTATTAATATAATTATACAATAAGCTGCCTTCTTTTTATATTATGTACTGTACATGTATGTCATATTGTACCTGCATTTTGCACTGTTATGATTTCTGCCCTCTTTGAAAATTCTGTGTTAACCTGTAATGTGCATTGTATATATGACTGTTGTTATTTTATTTGTTGTTTATTGTTTTTTTTTCCTGGAGCTTATCTCTCCTGGGCCTCTACTGAAAATGGACATATATCCAGTTAGACTAGCCCGGTCAACAAATGTAAAATAAATAAATAAATAAATGTTAATCAGAAAAGGGTTTCTTGTGACAATGGCCCAGTTTTCTTCAATAACATTTTTGATACTGTGATATTCCAAAGTGTATGTCAGGATGCAGCTATTTTTGAATTTGTCATACTCTGTGGAATTTTTTAACATTCTCCTACTGGGGAGGCTGAGTGAAGGTGCTTCTGTCCTTCTCAGTTCTATAATGGGTTCCAGGATGTTTTTTAACATCTGACTTTCATAGCCTCTCACTAGAAAATCATTCTCTAAGTTGTTCAGGTTTCTCAGAAATGGTTCCATCTCTGTGGTAATTCTAGCTAATCTATAGCCCTGGGACTTTACTACATTATACTTGGTTTTTGCAGGATGCAGACTTTTACTGTGGAGTAATAAGTTAACCCTCACTGGTTTTCTGACTAGATCAGTGGTGATTCTGTTATTGTTGGTGTCCTTGGAAATCTGCATATCTAAGAAAGTGGTTGAAGTATAGCTATGGGAAGAGGTAAACTTCAGGAAGGGGGTTGTATGATTGAGGTAAGTGATAAAATCTCCAAGCTGCAAGGTGTCACCTTCCCACACAATAAAGATGTCATCAATGTAACATAAGTAGCATGTGATATGCTGCATGTAGTCTGTGTTGTTTAACACAAAGTCCTCCTCCTACTTGCCCAGGGCTATGTTAGCTATGCTGGGAGCCATGGCTGCCCCCATTGCTATACCAGTTTTTTGTTTGTAGTGTTTGTCATTGAAAGTAAAGAAATTAAAGTCCAGTGCAAGATTAATGAGCTTGCTTAACTTTTGCAGTTGTGCCTGTGTACCTTGGTTATGTTTCTTAAAAGACTCCATAGCTGCTGTTATACAGTAATTATGAGCGAACATGTGTTCAAGGATTCAATAACGACGGTTAATATAATACTGTCAGCTTCCACTGTAGTGTTTTCTATTTCCCTCAAAAAATCAGTTGAATCTCTTATGTATGACTTATTCTTTTTTGCTAAAGGTTTCAGCAAGGTAAATGGCTTTGGCTTCCATAGTAAATGTTACTGGCAAGTTAGAGGGACTGCTATGGGGGCTTCTTTCACCCCCATTTATGCTGATTTGTTCATGGGGTACATTGATGACTCTTACCATGTGTTTTGTTATTTAAATGAATCATATTTTTTTGTGTGTTACAGCACTGAAGAAGGCATTACTATTTCCAAAACCGGTTTGCTCTTATTTTTTGGAGTTGCCACAATAAAGGATTATATATTCTTCTAGCCTCCCTGGTGCTGGACATTTCTTGTGTTTAGAATTCAGTTGGTATAGTCTGTGCACCTTGTTGTACTTGCGTGTCTTTTGTGCTTCTCTGTTGGACTTAGAAAAAGCTAATATATATATATATATATATATATATATATATATATATATATATATATATATATATATATATATCTATACTCCTTGGTTTAACACTTTACTAATTTGTTTGACAGAACATGTTTTAACAAAGAATGTTTTCTATTTCCATGGTAAATGTTGCTGGCAAGTTAGAGGGACTGCTAGGGAGGCTTCTTTCACCCCGATATATGCTGATTTGCTCATGGGGTACTTTGAAGAACAACTTATTTATGATGTCAGCCATAATATATTTTTGGATGAACTGGATATCTGGCGGCGGTACTTGGATGATTGTTGGATGGTGTGGAGAGGAGATGTGACTTATGTACAAGAATTTGTACAATATTTAAATGCAAATAAGTGGGGTATTCACTTTACATTGAATTGGGATTACAATCAAATTACTTTTTTGGATGTGAGTGTCATTCGTGAGAGTGATCACATGCTTTGAACAGAAGCATTCTGTAAATTTCCCCAATTCAATACCCTGCTTCATGCAACAAGTCATCATCCTCGACACATCATCCACAACATCCCCAAGTCCCAGTTTTTGCGGATTAAATGCATTTGCTCCACTGAGCATGCATTTTCATTACAGCAACAGGATCTAGTCAGTAGATTTCTCAGTAGTGGTTATCATGCTCACAACATAAATAAGGCTTGTTCATTTGCCTCAAAAAAATCTAGAGTGACTCTTTTGGAGTATCAACACACCCCTAAAAATTTGGACAGATACTAACCTCAACCCATATGCCTGGTCACCTCTTTTGGACGCAACATTAACACATTTAGACAGATCATTGACAACCATTGGGACATATTGTTGGCAAATGAAAGATTATCTGAATTATTATCATCTCAATGTTTACTTTCATATCGTAGAGGTCCCACACTCAATTCCCACTTTACCCATTATAAACGTTCGTCCCCCTACAATGCACAGTAGCTCACATTATTTGGTGACAAATTGGTGGGCAGTATTTCTTGTGGTCATTGTTCTGCATGTGCATACGTTTCAAAGACTAAATAATTCACCAGCAGTAATACCTCCAAGATATATCAGATCCACTTTTTTGGCAATTGTAGCAGTGACTGGGTCATATATTTAGCAACCTGTTTTTGTTCTGCCTTTTATGTGGGACAAACATCTCGGCCACTGAGGTTTCATATAACTGAACACCTCAGTGACATCAGAAACAAAAGAATGTCTAACTCACTATTCAAACATACTATGACCCGTGCCACTGCTAGATTTAACTTTACTATTATAGACAAAGTTCACGGCAGTAAGATGTGTAAAGCAGGATGGCACACCACCATTTTGAATAAAAAGAATCAAGTTGGATTGTTAGGCCGGGTGCTTTGCTCAAGCCTGGCCTTAATGAGCTTAGTTAAATTTGGTATGAACCAATAGGAAAATGACTCTTATGTGTTTGATTATTTAAATGAATCATGTTTTTTGTGTGTTACAGCACTGAAGAAGGCATTACTATTGCCAAAACCAGTTTGCTCTTATTTTTTGGAGTTGCCACAATAAAGGATTATATATTCTTCTAACCTCCCTGGTGCTGGACATTTCTTGTGTTTAGAATTCAGTAGTCCGTGCACCTTTTAGTACTTGTATGTCTTTTGTCATTCACAAGTATACCTCCTCCCTTGTCTGCCTTCATTACGTGCCTGGATTTACAGACTTAATAATCTGGCTAATAAGAGGTACCACATAATTATTAATTCTATTTAAAGTATATAAGGGTTATATTATTATGACAGCTACTAAGTAGGCCAGGACCAGCTTAAGTAGGCCAGGACAAACTTGAATGTCACACTGATGAAGGAAGGGATCTGAATTTAACATGCATACCAATAACAGTTTGTTTTACAGCACAATAAACCACTTCCTTGCCTGATAAAAAGTATATATATAGTTAGAAAGTTTGTGAAGAAACTATTACTCTAGTTTTGTTTTACTTGGATCGCTTGTCTGTGTACTTAATAAATAATGTTTGACTGGAAACAGACTGCCTTCTCTGCTTGGATTACTGTGGAATACTTAGTAATTCTGTATAATATTTGAAATTATAAATATTTTTTTATTATTTTTTTTTACTTAGGATGAGTTTAAGTTCACTATTCTACTACCATTATCTGATCTGATTAATATACAGTGATTAACTAGATATGTATGTATTGAAAATCTTCCACACAGAGAAGTTTCTTACAGTGTTTTGTTTTTGGACACACTATACTTGTTTAGTGGGTTATTATACTAAGAATTGAACCACCAACTGTGAGGTTTATATGTGATGTGGCTGTGTTTGCAGAATGCAGTGAATTTCAGGTTTCTAAAGATATTCTGTTGCATAATCTTGTTGAACTGTTTGGGACTCTGGCTAACAAAGTTTGCAGATGACTGCAAACTGGGAGCCATTACTGAATCCCCAAATGATGTGGATATCCTACAAAAGAGCCTTACAGAAACAGATGCCTGGTGCCAGAGCCATGGGCTCAAGCTTAATGCCAAGAAATGTATAGTCATCCCCTTTGGAAAAAAACATGTACCCATGAACTACCACATAGGTGGCAGGACACTAAACATTGAAAGTGTGATGAGAGACTTAGGGACACAAGTGGAGAGTGGTCTCACTTTCGATAACCACATCGCCACAACAGTCAGGAAATCCTTCTACGTGGCACACCTCATCACTAAGGGCTTTTCATCCAGAAAAAAGGAGGTCATAGTCCCACTGTACTCATCCCTCATTAGACCCATTATAGAGTATAATGCCCCATTTGGTATGTACCTCACAAGACATCTGCAACAGCTGGAAAGGCCACAGAAATACCTCACTAAAAGAATCACAATCCTAAAGCAGATGCCATATGCTGACTGTCTAAAAAACTCCAGCTATACTCTGTGGCATATCGTCTACTCAGAGGCGATCTCTGCTTAACATACAAGGCCATGTCAAACCCTGAGCTGTTGGACATGCTCCACTTAAAGAAATCCCAATCCCTCAGAACCACACGCTCCAGGGATCTAAACCTTATCATCACAATGAACAAAACATGCTGGAGGGATAGGTTCCTGACCCAGAGACTCCCCATACTCTGGAATAGACTGCCCATACATGTCAAGCAGAGCACCTCATTGGCCCTCTTCAAAAGGAACCTTGATGATTGGATGGGAGATAGGAAATTCACCCCAGGGATCATGTCAGTCACCCTGCTAGACAGGGGCCCAAAGAAGTAAATATTGTGGGAAAAAATTTCCAGGGAATTATGGCTAGGCTTGCATAGGCCTTAGGGCCGATAGCCTAGTACCGATCTATGAACCTATGAACCGATGAAACCCCATTTGGCAGCGATTATCTCTTGCCATGGAATACACTGACTTTGAAATGTGCCTCCAATGTGTATTAGAAAAGAGAAAGCATGAAGAAAGTAGAAGCCATTCTACTGGTTTCTTGTTACGTCTGCCTTTTCCTGTTGCATTGCAAATGAAAATGAGGTTCTTTCCTTTTCATTGCTTTTGGTAATGAAACTGTTGATAAGGTGCTCCTTTCTATTAAGTGAATCTTTATTTACATCGAGGAGTAGGTGCTATGTGCATTTATTTGAATGAAGGCTGTTTACCCAACTGTCTTAACTCAAAAATAGTAGCATCTGTCAGTTGACAAAACAAAAAAACCTTTGTCACCAGAGTATTAAATAATTTGGCTCAGTCATTCTCAATGCAAAACTTGTTCTTAGCCATGCAAGCCTTTAGAAGTCTACCTTTCACATAGCTATCTTTGATTAAGCATTTATAGCATCATATTCACTGTTCAAAGAATGAATTCCTCTTGTGTCCACTGTAGCAGCTGATGTCTCTATTGTATTTAATATTATTGATAACAATAGACTACAAATTCTCTAGAATCTGTTCTGTAATGAACATTAGATAAGATATCATGTGGGGAAATAAGTGTCCTACCAGCTAAGGAACTAGAGTTGTATACCTCCTGCCATAATTATCTAGTAAACTTGAATATTTTTCACACAATAGACTAGCAAAATGAACAGTTTTACTACTTGGTTAGGTATAGATTGTATAAATTCTGCTTACCTTCAATAAGTACTTATATTATCATGTCACCTTTTTATTTGCTGTCCAGACAGTTCAAAAAAGTGATGAAGTAGTGGAACTTTCTACTTCAAGTGTAGGAGACTCACCTTTTCTGTATCTCTTACTAGGTTAAGAGGAATTATCCAAAGGACAAGTATATCAGTTCTTTTTTTTTTGCTCATTTTTTTCTACCACCTCCATCTTCCATCACTTTCCACTCTGGGTCTATTAGCTGCTAACACCCAACCCCAGACATAATCTGGTTTTGCTGGGGCTGGTCCCAGAACAAGGGATCCAGGGACCTGGCACATATGTGCTTCTATCTAGGGATGTTTTTTTTTTTTTACCTTAGACCTATCCATATTTCAATCCCCGCTCCCCTCTGCAAGTCCATGATGAACCCCAGGGGCAGTTGTGTGATGGAGAGTTGTGAAATTTTGCCACATTTTTGCAGCAGCTCAGCCATATCTCCACCCTTAAACCCCTCCCACCTTGTGATGACCCCAGCCTTCACTTGAGGTGATCAGTGTGAGTCAGAATGGTCACATCCACCCCCCCCTACAGCTCCATCACTCACATGAGCCGTTACTCGAACCCCGTCGCCTGGGTTGTAGTCAAGACTTTATCCCTCTATGCCACCAGAGTGATACATGTTTAAGTTCTTGGGGAGTTAATAAGCATGTGGTTCAGGAGACCAACTGACCCAGAGCACTGTCTGCTTACATGACTTGCACAAAGTCGTAAGCGAATGAAGGCTAAGAGAATCCATCCTTAAAGTGTAGAAAGTAGGGTCATTAACAGCTCATAAGGTAGGACCTGAAGATTTGGAGGAATAATTTGCATTGTCAGAATCCTTAGAGGTAGAAAACAGCGGTGATTTATAGGGCTTGAGTGAAGTCTGGTATCCCACCTGTGACCCAGAGGGTGACAGGACTAACAAGAAACAGAGCAAACAGGTTAGTCCAGATAAAATCACTTAAACTAGCAGATCTAGGATACTCTCTCTCTCTGATACCCTCTCTGTGGGAGGCATACAGACACCTTGTTGAAGTTTCCAGTAGTTCATTCAGTTAAGCAAATAGACAGACAAGTATATCAGAGACAGACAGTCTCCTAGATCTGCTTTATCCTCTGTTTAGTCCTTAGAGGTAAGGGAATGACTTGGCACCATACGAAAATATTCTTCTTCACTTGTTAAGACAGGGGAAGCAGTTCTCTTTCTTTTAAAGTGAGGGAAGGAGTTTGCTTCATTTTTTTCTTCCCTTTAATCTTCACAGGTACAATGCAAAAGTGTATCTTTCTAGGCTCTGTCAAAAGAGTGGTGATGATTTGATGAAGGTATCAGTGCAGGGCCCTGTTGTTTAGTTGCACCTTATTGCAATATATTAAAAAGCTCCCATGCAAAGGTCTAATATTCAAATTTAAGGCTAGAAAAAGACAGGAGGTAAATTAGATGAACCTGTTATGGGCCTAACGTTGTTACATATTGCTGAAGTTTATCCACTGTTATGACCCTTATAGGTTCATAGGTTCATAGGTAGGTTCTAGGCTATCTGCCCTAAGGGCATTTATAAGCCTAGCCAGTGTGTGTTGGCTTTTGCTGCCCCATTGATTAATTAACTGATCCTCTGTAAAGCAGAGTCAATGAAGTGATCCCAAGGGTGTATTTTCTGTTACCCATCCACTCGTCAAGGTTTCTCTTAAAGAATGTTAATGAGGGGCTTTGCCTAATGTAGTTTAGAATTTTGTTCCAAAGCATGGGGAGTCTCTGTGACAGGAATCTATACCTCCAGCCTGTTCTATTTATAGTTGTGGCGAGGTTTAGCTCACTAGAGTGTGCGGCTCGCAGTGATTTGGATTTCTTTAGGTGGAGCATGTCCATCAATTCTGAGTTGGACATGGCTTTGTAAGTCAGGCAGAAATCCCCTCTGAGTAAGCGATATGCCACTGAGTACAGCCAGAGTTTTTTCAGTCGGGCTGCATAGGATATATGTTTGAGGCCAGTAATCCTCTTGGTGAGGTACTTTTGTGGTCTCACCAGCTGTTGGAAGTGTCTTGTGAGGTACATCCCAAATGGAGCATTGTACTCTATGATGGGTCTGATGAGTGATGAGTAAAGGGGAACTATAACCTCTTTATTTCTAGATGTGAACTCTTTAGTAATTAGATGGGCCACATAGAAGGATTTCCTAACTACTTTGGCAATATGATTGTCAAAGGAGAGATTACTATCTACCTGGGTCCCCAGATGTCTTATTACCTCTTCTGTATTAAGGGGGCTGCCACCTATGTGGTAATTCATGGGTGTTTTGTTTTTCTCAAATGGGATGACTATGCATTTTTTGGCATTTAGCTTGAGGCCATGACTTTAACACCAGGTGTCCATCTCAGTAAGGCCCTTTTGGAGGATGTCCGTGTCAGCCGGAGAGTCAATTAGGGCTCCCAGTTTGCAGTCATCGGTGAACTTGGTTAGCCATAGTCCTCCTGTGTTTGCCTGTACTTCTGAGAAGTATATGCCGAACAGTAGGGGTCCCAGGACCGAGCCTTGCGAGACACCACTTGTGACTGGTTTAGAGTCGGACCTGGAGCATGTTATTCTTATTATGTGAGTTCTGTCTGTAAGTCAGTTGGCAACCCATCTCATGACGTAGGGGTTTATGCTCAGGCTGGTGAGTTTTTCTGTAATACCCAAGTAGGGAATGGTGTTGAAAGCCTTGGCAAGGTCAAGGTAGGCTGTGTGAACACCATCTGGCCCTATTGATGCTGTGTTTTTGGCTTTTGAAAGAGCTATTTTCACCTGTGCTTCTGTGATTTCCAGGACACTACACTTTTCCGGTATTGTTGTGGGCCCTTTTGGGGGTGAGAGGGGGGTGAAGTTTGCACCAAATCTATCTGCCAGGATTTTGGCAATATCAGTAGGTTCAGTATATTTTGTGCTATTTTGCACTAGTTCAGTGCATATCTGCGAGTTGCCACTTAGATTCTTAACATAGCTAAAGAAAGCTTTGTGGTTATCTTTTGAATCCTTGACTATTTTTCTTTCTAAGTTAGCCTTGGATGATTTTATGACGGATCTTAGTTTCTTACTGATACTGATCAGGGATGTCTTTCCTTCTTGGGATTTGCTTTTTTTCTGAACTAGTTTCCTCCTTCTATTGTATAGTCTGTTTATGGCAGGGGTCCACCAGACTGATTTCCTTCACTTAGAGGAGTGAGTCTTGGTTTTGCTAGGGATGGCATGATCCATGCATCCTTGTAGGTGCTCATAGAGTGCATTTGTAAAGGTTTCTGCATCTTGGACAGCGTTATCCTTTAGCGTTGGGGCTGTGAAACTACTGCCACTGTCTTAAGTAAGGTAAAGTTTGTTTTAGAAAAGTTTTTTACTGTGGTTTCCTTAGGTGGGTGTGGTGGTGGGGTGTGGACATCCAGAGTGATTAGTTTATGGTCTGATCTAACCAGTGACGGGTTGATCTCCGGTGTGGAACACCTGTCGCCCATGTTTGTGATGACCAGGTCCAATATGTTTTCACCTCTGGTAGGGGAGTTTACCAGCTGATCCAGGGCATTTGAGTTGATGAATTCCAGGAAACGCTGGCCCTGGGAGTTTGTACTCGAGTAGTTTTCCCAGTTAATGGTAGGGTAATTGAAATTGCCCAATATCAGGATGTTCGGTAGGACCTTCAGGTTTTACAGTGTCTCCAGAAAGGTGGAGTGGTGGTCCTGGGTCATGGAGGGTGATCTGTAGCAGGCCATAATTTGCATTGCAGATTTGCCCGATGTTAGTTGCACATGGATGATCTCAGAGGTATCATGCTGCTCCACTAACCTGGAGGTGTAGGTATCCTTATGAATATGGATACACCCCCTCCTTTTGTGTTTTGGTCCATATTCTGTGGCCGAAACGTGTGGTACGAGTTGTAGCCTGGTAGTGCTGGGGTGCTCTCTGGTGCCTTGAACCAGGTTTCAGTTACTGCACAGATGTCGACGTTCTCCATACTGAGGAGTGCTTTGAGCGCGTGCATTTTGAGATTTAAACTCCTGGCATTCAGTAGCATAACCCTCAGTTTTTTGTTAATTGTGCTGTTTATGGAGGTGGGTTGGACTTTTGAGCCTTGCCTAAAAAAAGGCACTATGGGTGCAGCAAGAGCCTTGGCCAGTATTCAAAAACTTAGGGGTGGCAGGTGCAAGCTATCTCTTGCAAAGCAACGTGGCTTGTCAAGCATGTCGTCCCAGGCTGACAGACACTGGATCCCCTTTGAATGACATCAGAAGCTTAGCCAATTGTTGAAACTGATCATTTTTTCTTTATACTGAGGTATCATTACTGGTGAGGGCAGGATGCTACTCAGGGCCAGGGTCATACCAGCCTGGGCTACATGATCAGAGAGCTCTTCCATGTCTCTTTTCATATAGTCCAGGGAGGTACGTCTCAGGTCATTCACACCAACATGAACAATGATAGAGTCATATTTGTACTTGTTCTGGAGTGACCTGAGTGCTTGCGTTATGTGGCGGATTCTGGCTCCCGACAGGCAGCTAACAGTAACTTTCTGCTTGTCCAGCCTAGTGAGTGGGACGTCAGTGTGCCTGACTATAGAGTCACCTATTACTAATGTGTTTTATGTGTTGTCTGGTTTGTGACAGGAAGTTCAGGTTGTTTGGGTGTCTGCTTTGGTGGTCTCTGATGCTTTTGCAGGTTTTTATTTAGAGCCTTCGAGTATGATTTTATGTATTTATGTGTATTCTTTGCCAGTGCTGGTTTAGTAGGTCTATGTGTGGCTGGAGGTGTGGTGCAAGTGTTAACCTTCTCCTCTTGACTGTCTGTTCCAGTCTTGGGTGGAGACAGCTTAGCCTCCAGTTTGGCTGTATAATTGCATCTCTCACATATGTTAGTGTTTTGTGGTAGGAGGAGAGGGTTGTCTGTGTACGAGGCAGTTGTAACATTGCCTCAGGATACCCAGATTCACCAGCTGGACTGGAGAGTGCACCTGAAATTGTCCTTTGGTCATGCCTGAAGAGTAGGGTGAGCTGCTTAGTCGCTTGGTTGGTGAGGGGTGAATAAAGATCCTTGCCCTGCTGGGCAATCAAGTGTCAGGGTATATTAGTGCTTGCTATTAGGTCTGAGCAAGTGCTGGGCTGTAGGATTCCTTTTGAGTGCTTAGGTTGAGAGTTAGACTAGTTTCAAGGGAAGAACTGAAGAGGAGACTTAGTGAAGCCGGGAAAAAATTAACAAAACCGTGAAAATGTGTTTTTTATAGCAGGGAAATGAAAGAGATAGAAATTATCCCAAAATGGCCAATAAACTGCTAACTTCTGGGCTGGAGGCACTCCTCCAGGGACAGATAGGCTGCTCAAAGCTCCCCTCTCTCACAGTTGAACAGAGAAACTTCCTTCTATCCAAGTAAGGTATGGGCAATTCAGAAACTTGTAACACAGCCCCAAATTCAGCACTAGCCTGAAAACTGGACTATACTAGCTTAGAAAGGTGGGAAACAAGGATTTTTTTTGAAAAGATAAGGCAAAAACAGTAAAAAATACACTTAAACAGCTTTAAACGACTACAAACGATCAGAAAAGGCTATCGCACTTTAGTGTGTAGCCTACAACAGTTAAACAAATTATTTAAACAAAAAACACCTTTTTAAAAGTGCAGGCAGTCAAATAAGTACAATATGTGAAAAAAACAAGCTTTTGAATCACAATAAATGCTGGAAAATAGGCATTTAGGCAGAAAACAGTTAAGTACAGCAAGAAAGTACAGAAAACTGATACTTAATCACTCCAAAGTCTCTCTTCTAAGCTAGAAGGCTTGTATCAGTTTAAGGCTTTCTAGTGCTTTCCAGTAGGTTAATTACAGGAAAGATGGGAAACAAGCGCAGATGTGGTCTTTTAAACCAGAAAGTTGAAAGAGATGGACAAACTGTCCAAATGGTCATTAAACTACAATTTCTGGGCCAAGAACCACTTCTCTTGTGGTAGACAGGCTACCTAGTGCTTACCACTCCCACTGATAAGCTAGAAGGCTTTCTTCCATCACAGAAAGACTTGCAGGGCTCAGAAGCTTACCAACAGTCCTGGATACAGCAACTCTGTATCTGGACTAGACTAGTTACAGGAAAGTTGGGAAACAAGTGCAAGTGCGGCTTTTAAACCAGAAAGTTGAAAGAGATGGCAAAAAACTGCCCAAACTACCAAAAGCTACAATTTCTGGGCCAGAAACCACTCCTCTTGTGGTAGATAGGCTACCTAATGCTTACCACTCCCACTGATAAGCTAGAAGGCTTCCCTCCAACACGGAAAGGCTTGGGGGCTCAGAAGCTTACAAAGACTCCTGGATACAGCAAATCTGTACCTGGACTAGACTAGTAACATGAAAGGCAGGAAACAAGCGCAAACACAGGCTTTTAAATCAGAAGGTTGAAAGAGATGGAAAAGCTTCCCAAACGGCCAATAAACTATAATTTCTGGGCCAGAAACCACTCCTCCTGTGGCAGATAGGCTACTTAGTGCTTACCACTCCCACTGATAAGCTAGAAGGCTTCTCTCCAACACAGAAGGGCTTGGGGGGCTCAGAAGCTTACCAACAGTCCTGGATACAGCAAATCTGTACCTGGACTACACTAGTTACAGGAAAGGCGGGGACCAAATGCAAACATGGGCTTTTAAACCAGAAAGTAGAAAGAGATGGAAACACTGGCCAAACGGCCAATGAACTACAATTTCTGGGCCAAAACCCACTCTTCCCATGGTAGACAGGCTACCTAGTGCTTACCACTCCCACTGATAGGCAAGAAGGCTTCCCTACAACACAGAAAGGCTGGGGGGGGGGGTTTTAAAAGCTTACCAACAGTCCTGGATACAGCAAGTCTGTATCTGGACTAAACTAGTTACAGGAAAGGCAGGAAACAAGCTTAGAATTTTTTTTTACAGAAAAGCAACTAAAACAGCAGTAAATACAATTCAAATTGCAGTGCAGGCTATCACACTTGAGTGTGTAGCAATATTACAGAAAATACAGTTTAAATAAATGCAATTAAATTAACAAATGATCCACAAAATAGCAGCTATTCCTGATAGTAAGGAATTATTAGTGGGAAAAACAGTAGTACAGGTCCCAGGGAGGTCTACATGTAAATCAAAAAATGTAATTTATTTATTGATCTGTTTAGAATGTAGATCATTCTATGTGGGGAGAACAAAGAGAGAACTATACAGAAGAATTTATGAACATAATTATGCTATTACCCATGCAGATACAAACATGCTATAAGTAAACATCATGTTGAGAAAAAATGTAAAATAAATTTTAAATGTATAGTTCTGGATGCTGTACACCCTAATGTCACTACAGTAAATGTTGAGGAAGAATTGGGTTGGCTGGAATATTGTTGGCAAGTTAGATTAAATGCTTGTTTCCCTCCAGGATTAAATAATAGGGAGGAATTCATAATGTATTTAAAAAGGAAACATTGATATTGTTAGTTTGAGACAGTTTTAAATGATGTATATTAGGTAAATATTTTATGACGCTGTGTTTTTAAATGTTAATTGGTGAATGGGCCATTCAAGTATTTAAATGTATGCTTTTATTGCAAAGCCATAGTCTGAAGAAGTCTCTAGCATAAGAGACGAAAGTGCTTACTACTGGCTTTGTATTGACTAAATCTTCTTACTGACACAGCGTTTTATTTTTATTTTTAAATTAACAAATAACTAAAAAAACAAGTGCAGAAGGCAGTAAATTAGAAGGCTACTAACAAGCAGTAATAAGTGCAGAGTAAGAGCGACTGAACAGATAACAGCACGCAGAACAGCAACTAAGACAGTTACAGTAAGAGCAGTTGAATAAAATATGTATATATTTTATTTTATTTATTTATTTATTTATTTATTTATTGAGGGAGGGAACAGAGCAGGATTAAGAGGCTACAGGGGTTGTCCTTCCCAAATGCTCTCTTTGTACACAGTAGGAGTGCCTGAAATCAGAATATGATCTCACTGCACTCAGTTGAGTGAGCAAATGAGATGGGCCCAGAAGGAGTATCCAAATACAAATTTACAAGAGGGGCGGGCAATTTCAAAGCCACCAACATTAACACCAAAACAAGAACAGGGAGGGGGGCTGGGGAACTAACTGTAGCAACACAGCCATAACTTTCAGTTGAGTTAATATTCAGTGAGAAACACAAATAAATAAATTAAATGCAGAACTATATGAAAAAGTGCAGAAAAAAGTGTACTTAAATTCACTTATACATCCAGTTGATTTCAGGTAAATCTTAGCCGGAGCAAAGCTCAGATAATAAGGAGAAATAACTCAAAATGTACCACTTATATAAGGCAGGGCAGGATATCAGTGATGAGGTGAAACTACCCCCCACTGCTATCAATGGCTACACAGAAATCTACTGCATCTACTTATCTGCATATGTTTCAGCAACACTGAGAAAGGTGAGGAAAACGTTGGTACTTTTGTCAACAAATGCATATCCCTGTTTTAGAGAATAATTTCAAAGACAGTACTGTCCTCAAAATTAGAACTAGATCTAAAAGATCTAGGGAAGAAAAAAAGAAAGAAAGAAAGAAAATGGTGGCGCTCTGTATAGCAGCGGCTACTTCGGGTCAGCAAGGAAATGTGTGCAATGTTTGTTCTATTCTATGCCTAAATTAAGAGAAAAGAGTAAATCAGGGAAGACTGATAACATTAAGGTAATTTATACTAGAGAGACTATTCTGGAAATTCAATCCTCAGGCTTGCTGTGTAACAGGTTTGATGAGCTGCTGTCTGAGGGGCCTGTGAGGCCTACAGCACTTCTCGGGTTACAAGAGCTGGAAATCTTACCAAAACATGGAACAAAATGCCTGGTATGTACAGAATCAACATTACTGGATCATGGTAAGAGAAGGAAATTCAAGAGGTGTGAGAGAACACGCAAAAGAGGATCTAGGGCTGGAATCACTGCAAGGCTAAAAGCAAACTCTACAGGCCTACACTCCCATCCATTCTGCTGGCAAATGTTCGATCAATGGAAAGCAACATGGACTATATAAGGCTGGAATTATCTACTCAGAACTAGGTGAGGAAATGATGTGTGCTTATTTTTACTGAAACTTGGCTAAACTCTAACATTAATGACAGTGTAGTCCATGTGGAGGGCCTATCACTTTTTAGAGCAGACAGAATACATTCTCTCAGTGGTAAGTCCAGAGGGGGAGGGGTCTGCATATACATCAATAACAACTGGTGTACCAGTTGTGAGATAGTATCCTTGCACTGCTTAGATAATCTAAAGTTTTTGTCACTGAAATGCAGACCCTTTTATTTACCCAGGGAATTTAACAGCATCTGCATCACAGCTGTCTACAGTTCTCCCAGTACTAATCCAAATGAGGTAATGACCACATTATACCAGGTTATAAATGAACTACAAAACAGGAATCCAGACTGTGTTCATATAGTGTCAGGTGACTTTAATCAGGCCAACTTGAAAACAATTCTGTCTCACTATTTCCAATATGTGGACTTTGCAACAAGGGGTGAGAATACACTGGACAAGGTATACAGCAATGTTAAGCGGACATTTAAGGCAGTGCCTCACCCACACCTGGGAAACTCTGACCACCTCTCCATATTGTTATTACCAGCATATAAACCATTGCTAACTAGAGGGAGACCAACAGTTAAACAAGTAAGAGTATGGCCAGAGGGTGCAGTCATAGCACTCCAGGACTGTTTTGAGAGCACAGACTGGAGTATATTCAAGGATGCAGCTACTGAGACCACTGTATCAATCTGGAGGAGCACACAGAGGTACTGATGGGCTACATCTCAATATGTGTTTAATGTGACAGTCACCAAAACCATCATCACATGAGCAAACCAGAAACCCTGCTTGACGAGAGAGGTGTACGATCTACTGAAAGCAAGGAATGCAGGCTTCAGGTCTGGAGACAGGGAAGCCCTCAGAATAGCCAGTGCAAATCTGAACAAGGGAGTAAGGGAACAAAATGCATCTATGGCAGAAAGATCCAGGGCAACTTCTCTGACAAAAAAAAGACCTCAGGCGCCTATGGCAGGGTATCCAGTCCATAACTGACTACAGACCCCTATCTTCACAATGTGAGGACAACAAGGAATTCCTAAATAAGCTCAATGTCTACTTCAGCAGATTTGAGGAAGGGAACAGAACAACAGCAAAGAAAATGCCCATCGGCCATAACGAGAAGATGCTCAGCCTCAACCCAGCTGATGTCCAGAGGGCACTATGCAGAGTTAACCTGAGAAAAGCAGCTGAGCCTGACAACATCCTAGGGGGTGTGCTCAGGGACTGCGCAGTGCAAC
The DNA here is from genome assembly GCF_019279795.1 of Protopterus annectens. Taxonomy (NCBI): domain Eukaryota; kingdom Metazoa; phylum Chordata; order Ceratodontiformes; family Protopteridae; genus Protopterus; species Protopterus annectens. The sequence goes on along the minus strand of NC_056729.1, from coordinate 1,112,521,668 downwards.
TAACAAATGTCCTCACGGATATCTTCAGTAACTCTCTGAGTCAGCAAATAGTTCCGAAATGCTTCAAGGATACAACAATCATTCCATTATCAGAGAAGTCTCCACCATCTTGCCTAAATGACTACCGCCCTGTAGCCCTCACCTCCACAATGATAAAGTGTTTTGAAAGGCTGGTCAAGGATGCCATAACATCTGGGCTGCCTGATGATCTTGACCCTCTGGAGTTTGCTTACCGAGCAAATCGCTCTATGGTAGATGCCATCTCTCTAGCACTCCACCTATTGCTGGAACACCTTGAGAATAAAAACACCTATACAAGGGTACTATTCATTGACTTCAGCTCTGCTTTTAACATGGTCATCCCTCTTCATCTGGTAATGAAGCTACTCCAACTAGACATCAACACTCCACTTTGTAACGGGATTCTTGACTTTCTCACAGACAGACCTCAGAAAGTGTGCATAGGAAATAACTCCTCAGATAGCACTGGAGTTCTACAAGGATGTGTACCAAGTCCCTTGCTGTTCACCCTGTTAACACATGATTGTACAACCAGGTACAATACAAATCACATCATCAAATTTGCTGATGACACAATGGTGGTGGGCCTCATCAGTACTGGCGATGAAACAGCATATAGAGATGAGGTGGAACAACTGAGTACCTGGTGTGGAAATAACAACTTTGCACTAAATGTGAATAAGACAAAAGAGATAATTGTGGACTACAGGAAAAATTGCAAAGAACATCCTCCCCTCACCATCAATGGGGAAACAGTTGAAAGAGTGAGAAGCACAAAGTTTCTGGGAGTGCACTTCGAAGAGGACTTGTCTTGGAACACAAATACAAATGCCATATTCAAGAAAGCACACCAGAGATTGCACTTTTTAAGAAGGCTGAGGACAGCGAATCTCCAACCAACAGTTCTCACTACCTTCTACAGAGGTACAATAGAAAACATCCTGATGAACAACCTCATAGTATGGCATGGAAGCTGCTCTACCTCTGAGGGCAAATCGCTCCAGAGAGTGGTAAAGACAGCCAAGAGGATCATTAAGATCACCTTACCACCTATCCATGACTTGTACTTATCCAGATGTCTCAGCAGGGCTGGAGGAATAATTAAAGACTGCACTCACCCTGCTTACAGACTGTTCCTGCATCTATCATCCAGAAAGTGCTTCCGAAGCATACGTTGCAGAACTACGAGATTCTGGAACAGTTTCTTCCCTAATGTCATCAGGCTGTTGAACTCTAATAACCACTACACTCCATGATGTCCAACTGAGTCAGTAGAAACTGTCTCAATTTGTGCAAGAACCTGGTTACCAGTCTCACTTAATTAGTGCAATATTCACCATGACTGTAACTTATAGGCCATCTAGGGCAGTAGCAATGCAGTAAAATATCTCTTCTTTCAGTGCAATACATGCAAATTCATAAATTAACCATAGTGCAATACCCTAAGGTCCATAGTGCAATACTCTAATGTTCACAGTGCAATACTCAAATGTCTCTTTCTGTACAAGGAAAAATGCAATGTCTTAACCAAGTACCTGTGCAATACTAAAGTCTCATGCAAGTAAGTGTTCAGTTCGAAAAGTGTCAAAAATGATGTGCAATATTAGTCTGTCTACCTCCATGTCCATGATGTAATAGCTAGGTGTTACATGTGTAAATGCCTATAAAAATAGTCTATATGTTGTATGCACATTGAGTCCGGAGACACAGACTTTCGTTCAAATTTTGCATTTATGTGATTTCTGAATGACAATAAAGTTTACTTTGACTTTGACTTTGAAGATTTATTTTGCAAGTTCTTTACTTCCTTCTTTCATAACTCAATTTTGCAAGCTGTCACCACCTTTTCTCTTTTTTTTTTTCATTTATAGGTTCATAGGTAGGTACTAGGCTATTGGCCCAAGGGCCTATGTAAGCCTAGCCAACAAAGTTCCCTGGCTTACGCCAACCCAAGAAAGTTTATTTCCTGTGGCCCTGTCGAGCAGAGCCACAGAAGTGATCCCTGGGGTGTATTTCCTATTTCCCATCCACTCATCAAGATTTTTCTTGAAGAGTGTTAATGAGGAACTTTGCTTGACATAGATGGGGTAGCTTGTTCCAGAGTATGGGAAGTCTCTGTGACAGGAATCTATCCTTCCAGCAAGTCCTGTTTATTGTGGTGACAAGGTTTAGGTCCCTAGAGTGTGTAGTTCAGACGGATTGAGATTTCTCTAGGTGTAGCATGTCCAAAAGCTCCCGGTTTGACATAGCTTTATATGTTAGGCAGAGATTACCTCGGAGTAGGCAATATGCTACAGAGTAAATCTGGAGTTTTTTGAGATGATCAGTGTAGGGCATCTGTTTGAGGCCAGTAATCCTCTTTGTGAGGTACTTCTGTGGCCTTTCCAGCTGCTGCAGATGTCTTGTGAGGTACATTCCAAAAGGGACATTGTACTCTATAATGGGACTAATGAGTGTCAAGTAGAGGGGAACAATGACCTCTTTTTTCCTGGATGAGAACCCTTTTGTGATGAGGTGTGCCATATAGAAGGATTTCCTAACTACTGTGGCAATGTGTTTATCAAAGGAGAGACTACTGTCCACCTGGGTCCCAAGGTCTCTTATCACACATTCGGTGTTAAGAAGACTGCCGCCTATCTGGTAGTTCATGAGTACAGAGTTTTTACCAAAGGGGATAACAATGCACTTTTTGGCATTGAGCTTGAGGCCATGGCTCTGACACCATGCATCTGTCTCAGTGAGACCCTTCTGTAGGATGTCCACATCATTTGAGGACTCGACTATAGCTCCTAGTTTGCAGTCATATGCGAACTTCGTTAGCCAGAGGCCTTCTGTGTTAGCCTGTGCTTCAGAGAAATAGATACCAAACAGGAGTGGTCCCAGGACTGATCCATGTAGTACTTCACTTGTCACTGGATTGAAGTCAGATATGGAGTGTGCAACTTTTACAGTGTGGGTTCTGTCAGTGAACCATTTGGCAACCCATCTTGTGACATAGGGATTTATACCTAGTTTAGTGAGTTTAGCTATAATTCCAGAATGGGGGATGGTGTTGAAAGCCTTGGCGAGGTCAAGATAGGCTGTGTGAACCACCTTATCCTCGCTTACGGCCTTGGTGACTGCCTCAAAGAAGTCTACCAGGTTCAAGAGACATGATCTGCCTTTCACAAACCCGAACTGGGTGGGGTTCAGAGTTTGGAGGTTACCAATGTCTTTGTTTATGAATTCCATGATGATACGTTCCATGGCCTTGCAGACTAGGCTCATCAGGCTAATAGGGCGATAGTTCCAGGATCAGTGGTGGCTCCCCCTTTGTGGAGTGGGATAACTGTTGCTGTGCACCATTCAGTGGGCACAAAGCCTGACGTGAGGTTATGATTGAACATGGTGCTTAGGTGGGGAGCCAGTTTGTTCTGAAATTTGTGTAAAACACAGCCTCGGATGTTGCCCGGTCCCATGGATGCTGTGTTTTTGGCTTTAGAGAGTGCTGCTTTTACCTGTGAAGTTGTGATTACAGGGACTCTGCATTCCTTTACACCTTATCCATTTTCTTAAAAATAAAGGACTTTAAAACTAAGATAGCTTGAAAACATAGTGGCACAATGATTTAAAAACTAGTAGTCACCTACCACAATCACAATATGATATTTTATTAAAGTTTGATTGAAGAAAATTATTGAGAAAAAGAGCAAGCTACTGCACAGAAAAAAATATTCTGTACCTGATGAGGAAACTGAAGCACCGAAAACAGCAAGGAGAAGTGAAAGTTTTTATTAACACTGGCTGTATATAAATATCCTGATCTTTAATCAGAATTACACAGAACAACATCATGAGATCAGTATCAGCTTTCATAGACACATGAGCACAGATGAAAATGCTGACTGGGAAAGAAAAGCACCTAAACTGGGTAAACCCAGATGTAATGATTTACTGTTACAACCACCATCTCCTAAGACTCAAGCTTCAACTTAAAACTGCCTGCAAATCCCAGAAACATATAGTTTGTACCTACCTGACTTTTTACATGACTGTCAATTAATCAATAAGTCAATCAGGGATTCATTTATTAAGGAATCCAAGCAGCAAATACTATAGAAATCATAAAATATAGACATTCGTAAAACATAATCACATAAAAATGGTGAACATATTTAAGAGATGTAATAGTTAATGCCCAGATAATATTTATGTGGGTCATATCCAAAGAAAAGCAGTCCCAAAGCTACAAATTCAGTACATTGCACGAGTGCAGAGCATAGAAACTAAATGATTTCTTTGCTTGTTCATTTGACCAGAATACATGGATAGGAAAGCATTACCCTACAGTCTGGGCAAAAGAATCCGATGAGCATCCCAAAAGCCTGGTTAACAAATGGTGAAGAAAATTAACTAACATAAAAACACACATTTTATAGAAGTGAGAAAACTTATCTTGGCATTATATGAAATGCTTAATCTATATCAGTTAGCTCCCTAATATATTTTTCTATCCTTTTATTTTCTGTAGAACTACAACATACTAAAACAGATTGAAAAACTAAAATTCACTACTCTAGCTGCAAATAAAACCACTGTACATAAAATACTTATGTGGCTCATAGCATTATTATACCAAAAATTCACAAGCTATAATGCTTTTATACCCCTGCCTGTTATGTCTGCATTTTAAAATTTAAATTCTAAGTTCTGTAATATCCCGTGTGCATCTGTATATCTTAGTTTCATAGGCAAGTATTAGGCTAGCTGCTCTTATGGGCCATTTTAAGCCTAGCCAATTCCCCTTAAATGTGAGACGCAAAACCTTTATTTGTGTCTGTCAGGTAAACACCTTAACCATTATGCCAGCCCCAACCCTTCTGGGTATGGGCCCAGCACACTTCTGCTGTCAAATAAAAGGAAAACGGGTTCCACTGCGATATGAACTTAGATCACTGGATTCAGAGTGCTAACCATGACACTATTGAACCATTTGAAAGTGTCTGTAAACTGGATTCAAGCCTTGCATTGTTCTCTAAGATCACTGCACTTACACCTTGTGCCACAGGGAAAGTCTACCAATGATACTGATCAGTGCAATTGTTCCACTTACTGTCCTTTCTTGTATATATCTGCAACTTTCTTATATCTTATATCTTAATATTTTCCACGTTTGCAAAATACAACAGACTGGGTTACCCTTGTAAAGGACTTCTGTCTCAGTCCTGAAAAACACATTTGAATTAATTTAATTTATTAGATTTAAAAATCCCTCAGTGTCTGCACCAGAACTGACATGAAAAGTTAATAAAAAAGTATAATATATTTTGCAAAAATGAGCAGACGTAAAACTTTCTAGTGCCCAAGGGAATCAAAAATCTCCCATTAACAGCTTTCAGAAAAGAAGTTATGAAAAAATAAGAACAGATTTTCAAGATGGATGGCATGATAGTTCAGGAGTAAGAAACCATAAAATACAATTAACTGGTGTTGAAACAACGCAAGTAAGTCATTTACAAAATGTGATTTTTTTTTTTACAAAAACGATGGTGTAAAATTCAAGTGCCTCAGATTTTCCAGTACTCAAAAAACCCATATGACAAACTGCCTGAAATATCAAGATACAAAATAATGACAACATTCATGAATATATGGGACTGGCTTCAGGAAATTCTCTTCAAAGATAAGGAAATATGGATTGTTATTTAACTAAGATTAGCACCTTATCCTGTTACCATGCATAAAGGCAGAGTGAGAGGGAAAGTGGTCTTTGTCTGCCATCAAAGTTTATGATTCTAAATCAGTTGGTATGTGAATAATAGACATATTCTCATATTTCATGACCATCACTATTGCACTTAGAAAATAGCTACCAGCAGTATTTTAGCTCAAATAAACCAAACAGCCATACATAATTCACTATTACCTTTATAATCAACAAATGGCTTCACAGCACTATTTCAATTGCATGGAATAAGGATATTTATGCATGAATACACACACACACACACACACACACACACACACACACACACACATGCTTACATATATTGTTTCATTGGTTCACTGAACTATAAGTTGAACAAAAAAAAACATCAAAACTCACTTCAGCAAACTGGCAACTAACAGACCTGGCCCACCAGCAGGACCCATGACTGTCCTTGTTTCTGAGGCTGACAGGCCTATGAATGCAACAGCAATGCATTTACCCCCCCCCCCCCCCCAACCTACATTTTTGATTATTCCATAGATTTGATTGAATGAGTTTGCACTGTTTATTTGTTTTTTGTTTTTTTCTCAAGCTGAAACTCGACGACTCTACAACTCAGCTATCAACGTACTTAAGTTTTCTGTTTGATTCTGAGGATGTAAAAGCAATGATTAACAATTGTTTGCACTGATTAATCCTAAAATGTATAATTATGCTATGAATTTCCTTCAGTTTTATATGTGGAAATTCTTACAAATAGGATGAGCTAAAGTAGGATTGTGTGTGTCTTCTGCGTGACTCCAAATGGATCTACATCAGATAAACAGTCAGAATATAGATTAAAAGATGAAACTAATGTGACATTCTGCTTAGATTTCTGCTATTCACCTATTGCATTTAGATATATTTAATACAAAGTCACCATTGACAAATGTGACTAATTGGCTCTGCAGTAAGTAAAGCAACAGGGTCATTAAGTCATATACCTGCATAGATTGTATGGACGTGAGAGCAGTAAATGGGTCTACTTCTAATGAATGAAAACCCACTTAACTGACTTTCTTAAGACTGAGACGACTTTGCCAAAACTGCGTTTGAACGAACACTCAGATCACGACTGAAAACTCCAGTTAAGTAGCCACTTTTCCACACCACAAAATAAAATAAAATCCGAAGCAAATTAAACCCACCCATGTGGGTGGTGCAGCCCACCATACCTCCCTAACTAAATATACCAACTCCAACATCACACTACAGTGTGAAAAGGGGCAAAGTTCACCATGGTGGCCAAGTGGTTACTTACCTGGAGTTTTCAGTTGATGATCCGAGAGTTCGTTGAAATGTGGTGTCAGTGAAGTTGTCTTTGTCTTAAGTGTGAGTGGGTTTTCGTTCATTAGAAGTAGACCCCAGTAAACATACAAATGGTGCTCCTCACTTAGTGAATTCCAGTTATGGTTCCAGCTGGCATTGGTCATCACAGATAAATATGCTGTAGGGTATAGACACTACACTGTGTAGACTTTTCAGGGTGATTGGTCATCTCAGGAGTCTTACATTCAAACAAATATTCAGCAAATCCAAACAGTTCTCTTAACATCATTGACTTTTCAAGACTGTCTATTTCATGGAATCACAGCCATTCATTCAGACAACATGGCCATGGGCTTGCATATCAAAAAAAAAAAAACAAAGATGAACATGCTCCCACCTTTTATTTAAAAAGAGAAATCTATCACAAAGTGGAAGTGGGGCATCAGTTCTCATTATTTTGTGATAATGAACAACAACCACATTCTCTGACAGTCCACTTCTCTGGTGGACAGGCTGAGCCTATGTCTTCTGATGTCTCTCAAATAGTCCTGGAAACCCTCAGTAACAAGAAGTATTTTTCACCTTTGAGGCAGACCAGTGTATGATCTCTTTCCATTTCCAAAAAAATGTTAAATGTCACAATTTTGTCCACTGGTTTCCCTGCAAGGGGTAAAGCCAAGGAAGCCTTAGCTCACAAATGGCCAGATGGACTCCTTTATTCTTTCCTCCCATTTCTTCTGCTGATCCACTCATCCAGTAAGCCAAGCTTCTTAAAGCCATAGTAATTCTCATAATCCTCTTACAATCCCTCATAACACCTTTCTAATCGAAAAAAAATGTTTCTCCTACTGAGTCCTTTCATCCTAGAGAAGACAATACATTTTAAACATTCAGTATACTGTTGTCTCACCATTTAGGCAAATCCCATCAAGACCTCAGTCCCTTTAGCTAACAGCATGACGTCTCCAATTCCATTAATAGCTAGCAACCCTGCCTTTTCAGAAAAGGTAGTCGCCATGAGAGCATAGCTGCTGTCATTTCCTCCTCACATATGATTTACTAAGACAAAAGGACCTGTATCTCTGCTTGGACATTCACAGAAGCATAGATTCCTTCTCAGCCCCCTTTCCTTTGGTGCTTCAAATTTGTATCCATTTTTCTTTTTCTGGCCTTAGCAATTCTTCCATAAACAGTCATTTGGATGCTACTTCCGATGCTCAATCAGGAGTAGATTCAGCCTTGCTTGCTCCACTCTGATCTCTAAAGCCTTTTCACATGGTAACTTTCAAATGAGGACTCCAGCTGAAAATCTTGTCCCTATTTTTGACATTTATTTTAGGCTGGAGAAGCTCACACTTGTTTTGCAGTGGTTTTTACTTCTATAATGAGGACTTTCAAACTGCAGTCTCTTCCTGTCAAACTTATGTACCAAATTTTTAGTAAGGAAGGGGTGGTGCTAAGAACAAATCCGTCTTTCATGACAAACGTTGTAACTTGGTTTCAATCAGCTGGTTGACCTGTCCTTTTTCTGAAAGTTTCAAACTATAGGATCATAGGATCATAGGAGATTACTAGGCTATTGACCCGGAGGTCATTTTAAGCCTAGCCATTTCATCTCAATGTAATACCATAAAAATGCTAGCAAATACCCAAGATTGCATTTAGTGATGACTGCCCATGTCCAGGAGGGTAGTGGGTGCTATCCCCCAAAAGAATTTATGGTGTCCCATCCATTCAGCTAGATTGGCTTTTGAACAGCGTCATAGAGGTGCTCTGTTTCACATGAATTGGTAGCCTGTTCCAAAGATTCAGCAGTTGCTGGGAGATAAATCTGTCCCTCCAGCATGTCCTATTTAAGTCATAGGCCATATTAGGTCCCTGGAATGAACAGCCCTAGTCCCATTTGATTTACAGATATGGAGCAAGTTCATTAGGTTTGGGTCTTGGATTGCTCTGTAGGCCAGGCATAAGTCTCCCCTAAGACTATACGATATGGAGTATAGTGACAGGGATTTTAGTCAGTCTGTGTAAGGCACATGCTGGAGCCCCTTGATCTTCTTTGTTAGAAACCTCTGTGGTCTCTCTATTTGCTGCAGGTGCTTAGTATGGTACATGCCAAACAGGGGATTATACTAAATTATGGACCAGATAAACGAGAAGCATTGTGGGTTTATAACTTCTTCTGCTCTCAAGGCAATGCCTTTACTAATCAAGTTTTCTATGTAGAAAGCTTTCCTTACTACAGTAGACACATGGTGGTCAAAGTTAAGGTCACAATCAACTTGTGATCCCACGTCCCTTACCACTTCATGGGTACTTAGGGCATTGCTGTTGATTTGATAGTGTGAGGGGATATTGTTTGTGATGAAGGGAATGATGATGCATTTCTTTTCATTCATTTTTGAGACTGTGACTAATGCACTAGTCGTTGGTCTGCGTGATACCCTCCTGGAGTATGCTGACCTCATTTGGGGATTCAGTGATTGCACCTAGTTTGCAGTCGTCTGCAAACCTGGTCAGCCACAACCCCTTAGTATTGACCTGAACCTCTGAGAAGTAGATACCAAACAGAAGGGGGCCCAGCACTGACCCCTGTGGCACTCAACTGGTAACAGGTCTGCTGGTTGATGTGGAGTCACCCACTTTGATAGTGATAGTGGGTGTCTGGTTTGTGAGCCAGTTGGCAAGCCATCTTACGATGAATGGGTTAACATTCAATTTGCTAAGTTTATCGGTAATGCTTGAATGTGGGATTGTATCAAAAGCCTTTGCCAGGTCGAGGTATGCTGTGTGCACAGATTTGCCATCAACAATGGCCTTGGTCACATTTTTCAAAGAAATATACCAGATTTAACAGCTAGGATCGGACTTTCTTAAAGGTGAATTGAGTAGAATCCAGGGTTTGGAAGTCTTCTATGTCTTTATTTATGAGGTCTATAATATGTTCCATGGCCTTACAGATGAGGCTGGTCAGGCTTATGTGTCTGTAATTCCCCAGGTCTGTTGATAGGCCACCTTTGTGGAGGGGAATAACTGTTGCTGTTCTCCATTCCGCAGGAACAAACCCTGTGGTTAGGCTGTGATTGAAAAGGGTGCTTAGTGATGATGCTAGTTCATGTTTTAGCCTGTTTAGAAGACAGCCTGGGATGTCATCTGGTTCCATAGAGGCTGTGTTTTTTACCTTGGACAGGGCTTTGAGGACCTGCTCTTTAGATATGTAGGGTAGGGGGGAAGTATAGGGGAAGCTTTGCTGTAAGTTAGGAGTGGAATAAGGGAGTGAAATTTTCACCAAACCTATCCGCTGCCAGGTTTGCTATCTCTGTGGGGTCAGTGTGTGTGATACCATTGGCCACTAGTTTGGCACATTCTTGGGTCCTACCCTTTAGGTTACATACATAGCTGTAAAAGGCCTTATGGTTATCCTTGGCTGTACTTGGTATGTTTCTCTCAAAGGAGCCCTTGGAGGATTTGTCAAGTTGTCTTATTTGCCTGTTGAGGCTGAGGAGGGTGCTTTCCCATTGCTGGGGCCTTGTCTTTGTTTTCTTGGACAGCAACTTTTTGCATTTATTGTAAAGTTTGTTGATGCCAGATGCCCATCATGGCAGCTTGTTTTTACTTAGGGCTCCGGATTTGATCCTTTCTGGTACAACCGAGTCTATACACTTATGCAAGTGATTGTATGGGACTTTAGTGTAAGTGTCAGCATGGTTACCACTTCCAGCTTGGCGTGGGGCTTGGAATGCATTTATACCTTTATCTAGGAGGGTATAGTTTGCCTTGGTGAAGTTTCTTAGTCTGATTTCTGGTGTTAGTGCCAGCTTAACGGTGACTGATTTGTGGTCAGTTTTAACTAATGAGTGTCCGACAGTTGTTGCAGTGCATCTGTTTGACATGTTGGTGAGGACTAGATCAAGAATGTTTGTTCCCCTTGTCAGAGTAAGGACAATATTTTCCAGAGCATTTGAATTAACAAAGTCAAGAAACTTTTGTGCTAGAGAGTTAGGGCTAGCATAGGTTCCCCAGTTGATGGTGGGATAATTGAAATCCACTGATGAAGGCTATGTGATTTGCTAAGCCAAAACCAGTCTGTTTCTTTCTCCTATATTTCAGTATGTGCTTTTAGCACAGAATATTAAATATTGTTTGTTTGCCACAGTTTGCTGGTTTCATCATTTAGTTTTGGAAAGCATTTCGTCTTGAAACCTTGCAGTAGCCGTACATGCAGAGATTTTGTTTCTACTATAATTGTAATCCCCCATAACCAGTGTGTTCATTAAAATTTGGATTGTCTCCAGTTTGGTCAAGTGGGCTTCATGGGCGTCATGACCCACGGAGCAGGATCTATAACTGTCTATGACTTGAATGGGGGTCTTACCCACCTTAACCTGCAGCTGGAGTAATTCTGTGGACTTTTCCAGTCTAACTAGACAGAAGATGAAGTTATCTCTAATATAGATTGAAACACTGCCGCCTTTGGTTTTCATGAGTTTATTTTAGAGTCTAAAGGTGTGGAAGGCATTGTAGCCTTGCAAGGCCAAGGTACTCTCTGAGGCCTTGAACCAGGTTTTTGTGACTGCACAGACATCTACATCTTCTACTGATAGAAATGTTTCCAGGGAGTGGAGTTTTTGGTTTAAGCTCCTTGCATTTAGCAGCATGACCAATATTTTGTTCTGATTGTTTAATCTCACTTTGGTAATGTTGCTTTCGAGACCTTGCCTAAAAAAGCCACTATGGGGGAAGGAAGAGCCTTTGCCAGCAGCCGAAAGCCTTGAGGGGCGAGATGCAAACCATCTCTGGCAAAGCAGCAAGGTTTGTCGACTATGGCTTCCCAGGCTGACATGAACTGGATCCCCTTTGAATGAAACCAGAAAGTCAGCCAATTATTGAAATCAATATTTTTTTTTATACTGTGGCATCATCCTAGGTGAGGGTAGTATGCTGCTCAAGGCTAGAGCCATACCTGCCTGAGACACATAGTCAGAGAGCTCAACCATGTCAATCTTCATTTAGTCCAGTGAGGTGCATCTCAGGTCATTCACACCAACATGAACTATGACAGAGTCATAACAGTACTTATTTATTTATTTATTTATTTATTTATTTATTTATTTATTTATTTCAGTTTGATTACCGGGGAGGTCCACTGGGCTTGGGGGCCCGTTTTCAGTGGAGGCCCGGTGAGAAAAGCTCCAACAAGGAAATACAACAGTTTAAATAGTTTTGATTACAAAAACAGTTTCAATTAACATGCAAAGTCATAGACAGTATGTATTATAGATAACAGGTAGTTACAAAAGAGTAAACACTAAACAATTTCAATTATTGTTAAGGAGGAAAAAAAAAAAAAGGCTTGCATAATGAAAATACAAGTTTTACTGTTTTGTTCCCTAAGCTAAATAATTTTTAGAAAGGAATAGGAGGTGAAATAGGAGGAGGTTAGCCTGGAGTAAAGGGAGAAGACTGTTTACGAGTTCTAGGCTGAAGAGTGCAGTTGCAGATTCTGTTTAGATAGAGGTAGGAATGAAGTTGGGTTTTGAAGTTATTAAGGTTGGTACATGTCCTTAGTGATGAGGGCAGGGCATTCCATTTTTTACTTGTTGCTGAAAGACCTGAGTGCATGTGTGATATGATGAATCCTGCCACTGGACAGGCAGCTGGCCATGACTTTCTCCTTGTCCAACCTGGTGAGTGGGACATCTGTGTGCCTCATTACTGAGTCTCCAATGACAAGAAAATTTGTTTTTTACTGGCTTGGTGGGTGAGACAATGGTTTTACTATGTGTCATGGGTGCTGTGGAAACTGTGCTAGTTGTAGCAGTCTTGTGTTATGGAGGTCTCTGGTATTTTGGTAAGTTTTTTGAGAAACCTCCACGTATACGGATTTATGTGTTTGATGGTACTACATGTATGAGTAGTGGTACTATGTGCATATGTAGTGGTGGTTATATCTCCACCATTACATGGATGCCCACAGACTTCTCAAATTTCATATGGACAGAAGGGGATCTTTCTGTAAGGATAAACAGTTGATTGTACCCTTTACTAAGTGTATATCAAATAAGACAGTTTCTTAACTCACCATTTCCAGGTCATTAGCTAATTGTATTGAATTTTTCCCATAACAAGCATGGGAAACCTTTACCTGCAGTGCCCGTAACGTTTTCAACTTCTGTTTCTTTTTCCATAACGCCACTGCTGTTAACATTTGAACTGTCTCAGTCTGGTCTTTCTAAACACATCTACAAGGCACAATATGATAAACATTATTTCTAAGTCAAGGTTTTCTGAAATCTAAAATACTCCAGTTATCCAGTGTCTATGGTATAAATGCTTCTATAAAAATACCATAATTTTTCTCAATATCTTTGAAGTCAGTTTAGCTGGCTCTGATAAGCTATGCAAAAGAATAGAGGTTCATGTGCCCAGTACATTTAGCAAAAGAGTCACTTTAGTATCCATTTACTAAATAAAGTAACTGCGATCTTCAGATACAAGCTGCCAAGTTCTCTCTAATAGTATAAAAAGCAGTAGTACACTCAGCCCACCACATAATGCAAAAGGATGAAGTCCTGATGGTGACGCAGACAGGCTATGTTTATTAATTATTAATTGCACAGGTGTTAAAGGGATGGGCTGAAGAGGATGGGAGTGAGCAGCTGTTGCCAGTTCACCTATCCTGGGTGACAGAATGGGCTCTGGCACACCCCTTGAGTAGCACCTAGAGGGAGCACTTAGGTGAGCACACTCTGCCCAGCAGTGCATATCACTAAGCGGAGTAAGACATGTATGAAGGCACACATGCTTCCTATGGTAAGCTATAATGGAGTTCAACAGATCTGCTGTTGGAGTGAGAAGCTTAAGGGACTGGGAAGGAGTTAGTAGGGACTGATAGACTAGCCAGTTCCCTGCTGTCCAGCTCTCATCTGGCTAGGGCACATGAACCTCTACTTTATTGCATAGCTTGTCAAAACCAGCTAAACTATCTACAAAGATATTGAGAAAATTTGTGTTATTTTTATAGAAGCATTTATATCACAGGCATTTGATGACTGAAATGTATTTTTGATTTCAGGAAAACCTTGACTGATTAGGCCTTCCAGCTAGGAGTAAATGAGCCATAGGACTCTCACCCGGACTAGAAGATTCATGCAAGCCCATCCTGTGAAGGAACTAATGGATCGGTAAGCAAAGGAAGGGCTGCCACTGGGCAAAGCTCAGGGGATGAAGGGAAATGCTAGTACATGCCAAATGATCACCCATTTTAAACCTTTGTTCATGTTTACCTGTTGCATGCTCATAATATTATCTCCCTCTCACACCAGTGTTATAGCATGGCTCATGTACCACATTTGAAATAATTGTCATTTTGCAGCAATACACATCCTCTTAGAATGCCCACACTTGCACTGAAACACTAACTGACAATTACTAGTTAAGTAGCCCCCAATTATTAAAATCATTTCATAAAACAAGATGTTCTCATAATGTGTAAAAATATTTTCACTTTATTACTAATAAACTGTACTTTATTTCAAAATAATACTGATTGCCATTTTTGATAACGCTACCTTAGTATAGCAGAAAATTTCCAGTACAATCTCACATTCCACAGCATGCAAAATATTTTACTTTTACTTTACACCATTAATTATATTCACACAATTCAATTTACTCTCTTGTTTCACTGTTTATTTTCCCGTTTTCATTAAAATTCTTGCTGGTTATTGTTATTAATATGCAGTTGTACTATAAATACTGTTTAATAATGCCCCTTATCCATTTATACTTATTATATGCAAATTAACCAGATAGTATTCCCAGTCTGAGTCTGAAAATGGTTCATGTGGACCACAGCTCTAGCTCCCATTAAACAAATGCAGATAGATAAATAAGTGAACAAACAAATAACGTAAGCAAGTTCACTTATAGTGACTGATAAAGTTCAAAGTTAATAAAACTGAGTATCAGCTTGATTGGCCAGTCAGAACACTGAACCCATCGAAATGTCCAGTGTCATTTGAAAGCTGCCCAAAGTTTCTCTCTGTATGATCCTAAAGGAAGTTTATTCCATACACTAACCAATGAATATGAAATAAATGTAATTCTTAAGCTGTTTTACATCTAACTACTTTGAAGGCAATCCCTGGCCCTCTAAAAGGGTAGTTCTTTGTAGTGCAAATCATTTTTCTGTATAATGATTGTTGCAATATCTGGCCAAAAATGTATTGCTTTAATTCTAATTTTGTGATTTTTTGAGAAAATCTGTACACGCTGTTAATGGAAAATCAGAATTGTACAGTATTATCATTAAAATCAGTTGCTTGCCCCCAAAATCAACCTGTATAAATGATTTTTTAAAATACCCTAAGTGAACAACAAAACCATTCCAAATGGGCATATTAATGTACAGGAGGAGCTTGCAAAAAAAAAAAAAAAAAGGTTGTCTTACATAACACTAATCTGTGCACTGTCAGTAAAAACTATTCTCCGAGCTACCATTTCTTGTGCACTCTAACTTTGGATTTTCAGAAAATGAAGGGTAATATTCCAGGCATACAGGCTGCAGAGTGGTGACCACCCATGTTCGGTGATGTCATACGAGTGGTGAGATTGGTGCCAGTACACCCATAACTCTGGTAAGATAAAGAGGGTATCAAAAAATGCAAGCAATGATGGCAGTCTGAAATTAAAAATAAATAGTGTCATTTATATAAATGAGCTACCAGAATGTCACTAGATTTGTTCCCTTAAACTGATGAAACCTACTATTTTTGAAGTATTTCATTTATGTTACATGCAGAGACAGCAAAGTCATTAGGCTGAAAAAAACATTCAAGACTTTGAGTTTGGTATTTGCAAGGCAAAGCTTGTTGGCATGAACAAATAACTCATCAAGATGGTTTCAGTTTCAGTATGATTAATGTATTAGACAGTGTTTATTCTCTTATTTTATCTTTAATAAAAATATTGGAAAAAAAGATGTTTCAGTAACAATTTACACTTCTGCACAAACTGGACAGATTTGAGTATTTCCACAAAAGCTTTTTACTAAGTATATTGTACCTTATACAGCAGTGTAGCCCATGTGCTTATACAAAACCATTTCCACATTTTGATGGGCATAAAATTCGTAGGTAAGTAGGAGGCTAATTGTCATTATGAACCATTTTAAGCCTAGCCAATTTCCCTTAAAGGTGATAATCAAACCTTTGTGTCTGTGAGGTAAACATTTTAACCATTATGCCACCTCCCAACCCCCATACTGCATTAAAGGGAACAATGATAAAATAAATTAGCCCTCTCGACAAAGAACAATGCACACTACAGTAAAGCATAGTAAACTGCTGTTGTAACTTGTCCCTGGACTGACCTGTTAAATTTTACAAGACTTCATTTATAGTATTGCTAATAGTAATAAATTAATTAATACTGATGCATCACTTTTTATTCTTTTTATTAACTTTTTCTCGCTACTGAAGGGAGAGGTAAATTATTAAAAAACAGTATTGAACAGTGGTACTTCTCAACCTCAAACATACATTACTGTTCAGTTTGTTATATTTTTTCCTTTTTGGGAAGGATAATGTATTACAGACCAATCATTTTGAGCTAGGGTCTGAATTAAAATCAGAAAGATTTGACTTAGTGATATCATGTTAAAATCACTACTGTCTAACAGCATTTATATTAAATTAATGAGTACTCTGTAATATACCACCTATAATATGCCGTATTACCTTGTCTAGGCAAGGGGAATTATCAGTTCAATTCTTATATAACTTTTATATTTCATATGTAAAATACTTTTTTCAGTAACAATTTCATATACTCTAAAACTTTCAAATCTTTGGAGACAGGCTATTTTACATCAAATGTATACATATATTTTTAATTATGTTCATAACCTCAGGGAAGACGCTCAGCAGTGTGTCAAGTTAATCATGAATGGCAAGACTTACACCCAGCCTAAAACTATAGCAAACTTTCTAGCCAACAAGTTCAGTTCAGACTTCTCCCTCCATCACCTCCAACCACACCCAAATAAATCCCCACAACCATCTTCCTAGTGGTTATGATGAGGGAATAGGTCCTTACTGTGCTCTCTAAAGCCAAAAACACAGCTACCATGAGTCCTGACAACATTCCAGGATGCTTCTGAAATAGTTTAAAACATAATCTATCAGGGTCACAAGAAATCTTTTTTAACCACAACCTCCAGATGGGCTTTGTCCCAGAGGAATGGAGGAGTGCAACAGTTGTCCCTCTGCACAAAGGGGCCCGTCAACATGAACTACAGACCCATAAACTTGACTGGTCTTATCTGCCAGGCCATGGAGAGAATTATCATGGATATGATCAATAACTTCATAGGAAATCTCCAAACACTGGACTAGATCTGATTTGGCTTTGTCAAAGGGAGGTTTTGCTCAGTCTGGTGAACTTGTTTGAGAAAGTCACCAGGGCCATGGATGAGGGTAAAATGGTACACACAGCTTGTCTAGGCCTGGCCAATGCTTTTCACACAATCCCACAATCTGGGATCAGAGATAAACTTGGCATAAGCCCTAATACTGTCAGGTGGATAGCAAACTGGCCCACTGACAAGACACATGTTGTCCAGATAGGTGAATCCACTTCTGATAAGAAAACTGTTACTAGCAGTATTCCACAGGGCTCAGTGTTGGGACCCATCCTGCTTGGTATAATACTTCTCTGAAGTAAAGGCTAATATTGGGGCCTCTGGCCACCAAGTTTGCTGTCACCGATCATCAAATTCCCAAACAATGTTGACATCCTACAAATAGGCCTAAAAATAACAGATGATTGGTGTCAAAACTATAGTCTGAAATTAAATGCTAAAAAATGCATAATCTTACCCTTCAGCAAATCAGATATCCCTGCAAATTATAATAATAACACATCCCTAAAATTAGACACAATGGTGAGGGACCTAGGAACATTGATAGATACTAACCTAAACTTTGACAACCAAGTAGCTACAGTAGTGAGGAAGTCTTTCTAACTTATAAGCAAAGGCATGGCATCAAGATCAAAGGAAGTTATAGTGGCATTGTACTCGGCCCTCATCAGAACCATAATTGAGTAGACTTCTCCCTTCTGCATGTACCTAACCAGGCACCTACACCAAGTGGAGCAGCCCAAGAGGTTTCTCACTAAATACAAAGCCTAAGACACATATCTTATGCCTACCAACTAAAGGCCCTATCCCTTTACTCAATCTCGTACCGTTTATTGAGAGATGATTAACGCCTGATCTAAAAAGCATTCTCTAATCCAGCCCTGATAAAAATGTTACATATTTGCTAGAAAAATGATATGAGTTACATGTTTCATGGACCTGAACTTTATTTGTGACTCTAACAGAACTTTCTAGAGAGACAGATTTGTATCCAAAAGGCTACCTGTATGGAATAAACTTCCCATCTTTGTTAAACAAAGTCCGCCCTCATTCGCTTTAAAAACAGTTTGGATAAATGGATGGGAAACTGTAAATTCACTCCTGGAGTACTGCCCATGTTCCTTATTGACAGAGATATGCCTGGAACAGTCAACTGAATAACAAAAGTAACACCAAACTCCGTTCACAGACTCCACACGTAACAGCACTGCACACCAACCGATATTCCAATACTTCCGTTTATTAATAAAATAATAAAATTGTATAAAAATACAAATTCTTATGCATATGAGTTAAGCGCTTTCATCTACTCTATGTAGACTTCATCAGAACAATTGTTAGTTACCACAGCTGGCTTAAATACAATCATCAGCCTGTCTCCTCCTTTAA
This sequence comes from Protopterus annectens, assembly GCF_019279795.1. Lineage (NCBI taxonomy): Eukaryota > Metazoa > Chordata > Ceratodontiformes > Protopteridae > Protopterus > Protopterus annectens. The sequence continues at coordinate 1,112,502,835 of NC_056729.1, read as the reverse complement.
TTCATTACAATTAAGTGAAGTAATCATAGTTTAAAGTACTCAGTGCTTAATTTCCCTGGCGATCACCTTTTCATTAAAAACCATGTCAAATCTATTAAAACTTCCTTATTTTATACGTGTCATCAAATATAAATAAAAACTTTATGTACACACATAAAATACAACGCAAACAAATGAAAAACACTTACTATTACATTATATACTAAATATAAAATTGTAAGTCTGTCCTAATAATCACCATAACTTAATAGGTAAGCCACTAGGTAGTCCTAACTATCCACTGTTTTCCAGTATGGGCTTAATAGAAATAGTTTCATTAAGCCCTGGGTGGACCGAGGCATTAAACTTGATCTGCCACCTAGCCTCTTTTTCACCCAATTTGTTCTTAATACTTCCCCCTCTCGGATTCCCTTTTATACATTCTAGTATGCCAAAATTAAAGGAATCACAGTGTTTACTACCATTTAGATGCCTCCATAAAGCATTTTTTGTATCATGTTTCTTTATTCTATAACAATGATCGTAAATTCTATTTCTTAGGCATCTATCGGTCTTCCTCACATAGAAACAAGGGCATTTAGTACACGCTGCCAAATAAACAAGATGGGAGGTCCTACAATTACCTTTTTGAAACTTAACTTCAGTCCTATTTATATCTTCCAAAGTTAAGGACAAAACCTTAATAATTAAACTGCACTGATTACATTTTCCACATTTAGTAGTGCCTACACAATTGTAATTGTGGTTATTATTCACAGTTTTCCTTTCTAGTTTCATTTTTAAGTTGCTTGCATTTCTAGATACAAATTCCGGAGCCGCCCCCACCATTTTGAATACACTATTGTCAGTTTTCAGAATGTTCCAGTTATTTGTTATTATTTTCTTTATATCCATTAACTTTGGAAGATATAAATAGGACTGAAGTTACGTTTCAAAAAGGTAATTGTAGGACCTCCCATCTTGTTTATTTGGCAGAGTGTACTAAATGCCCTTGTTTCTATGTGAGGAAGACCGATAGATGCCTAAGAAATAGAATTTACGATCATTGTTATAGAATAAAGAAACATGATACAAAAAATGCTTTATGTAGGCATCTAGATGGTAGTAAACACTGTGATTCCTTTAATTTTGGCATACTAGAATGTATAAAAGGGAATCCGAGAGAGGGAAGTATTAAGAACAAATTGGGTGAAAAAGAGGCTAGGTGGCAGATCAAGCTTAATGCCTCGGTCCACCCAGGGCTTAATGAAACTATTTCTATTAAGCCCATACTGGAAAACAGTGGATAGTTAGGACTACCTAGTGGCTTACCTACTAAGTTATGGTGATCATTAGGACGGACTTACAATTTTATATTTAGTATATAATGTAATAGTAAGTGTTTTTCATTTGTTTACGTTGTATTTTATGTGTGTACATAAAGTTTTTATTTATATTTGATGACACGTATAAAATAAGGACGTTTTAATAGATTTGACATGATTTTTAATGAAAAGGTGATCGCCAAGGAAATTAAGCACTGAGCACTTTAAACTATAATTACTTCACTTAATTGTAATGATTAAAGGAGGAGACAGGCTGATGATTGTATTTAAGCCGGCTGTGGTAACTAACAATTGTTCTGATGAAGTCTACATAGAGTAGATGAAAGCGCTTAACTCATATGTATAAGAATTTGTATTTTTATACAATTTTATTATTTTATTAATAAACGGAAGTATTGGAATATCAGTTGGTGTGCAGTGCTGTTACGTGTGGAGTCTGTGAACGGAGTTTGGTGTTACTTTTGTTATTGACAGAGATAGTCTATAAAATGACTCAGGGCTCCAAAACCCAAAGACCCACTACCCTGATACTACCCCATCCCATATCTAAGAATTAAGATATAATATTGTCATATCCTGGGTATTATTAGCTAGGCTTGTAAAGGCCTTTGTGCCATTATCCTAGTAATCTCCTATGAAGGTATGAACAAAAATATACACACCAATTAGAAAACAAATGCAATCACTGTAACACTCTATTTTATAAGCCCAGTAGTGTTCTTCAGGGCAGCCATTGCAGGAAAAAAGGGGTCCTTCCAGGGGACAGAGAGGTTCTCTGTTTGTGATGCCATGTCTCACAACACCCCTGGTGGGCCTCTATTTCCAGGAAATAATAATAATAAAATAAAGTTGTTTCAATTGCATGGTTTCTGCATGCCCATGACTTTTTTTTTTTTTACTTTCAGTTACATGGTTTCTACATGCCCATAACTTTTTTTTTACTTTTTAAGTTTTTAGAGGTAGATTCAGTCATTCAGAAACCATGTAGCTAAAACACGTATGTCCTTAAGGGGGCATTCGCATACACTCCATGGGCTTCCACTACAGAAGATTTAAGGTATTACACAAACTCTAGCCTGGCTGTGTCTGTCTTGCAGTTTTTATAAATTGTACTTCACTGGTTTAATAAAACAAACACGCTACTAACTCTACCTCACATTTAACAAGCCAGTAACATCAAAACCAACCAAAACACATTATCAGCCTCCTAAAACTATCCACCAAAAACATAAACACACCCACCCGTACATGAACCCTGCAAATAAAACAGGAATTATGTCGTGCATTTGCTCCCTCCACACAACCCTTTGTGAGAGATTTGGTCTATTCCCCATCTTATAGGTTCATAGGTTAGTACTAGGCTAATTGCCCTTTATCTCTTGTGAGACTCAAACCCTGAACCTTGTGTTTGTAAGGCAAACACCTTAACCATTAGGCCACCCTCCCAACCCACCAACTCCATGGTTGTACTCCATGGTTGTACATTTACAACCATAATAAATCTTCCACTCTGCTGATATAGTCACTGTAACCCAATATAACAATGGCAATGATCAATATACTTTGTACCTGATGAAAAATCAAAGCCATGCAGCATGTAAACCAGCTATAATGTCAATGAACTGCATGGTGACCATATATGTGTGTGTGTGTGTGTGTGTGTGTGTGTGTGTGTGTGTGTGTGTGTGTGTGTGTGTGTGTGTGTGTGTATATATATATATATATATATATATATATATATTGGGAGACACAGCAAACACACTGAAAATGCAGGGGGTAGGATTGGTTCCCCAAAAAACGTTTTTAGTTGCATGCTCGGAGGTTATGTCACAGAACATGCAGAGTACAGTGTCTTCTTTTTTCCTCAAGGATTTATGTCAAAATTTGCAATACTGACATTTGACTGTTTATAGATTTTTATGAAAAATAAATAAATTATTTATTTTGATATATTTAAGTGCACCTATTGCTAGATAGATAGATAGATAGATAGATAGATAATTTTCAAAATAAATTCACAGATGGTAATACCCACCAGGGGGGTGGTATTTAGAGTAATACCTGACCTTTCAGAGGTTAAGGCCCTCCTCCTATTCCATTAGATCTCAATAAGGCTCTAGGATGTCTGATCTTGCCTAATACTGCTCACCCTTTCATGTATTATTACTTGAATAGTGCTATAAGAAACTTCATATCTACAGAACAATAACCTGCCAAACAGTGAAATGTTTTACAACATTTGCATAAAATAGTAAAACTAACATTCTGTCAAATTAGTTGCTTTGAATTGGAAATAATGCATTTTGCTATAACAGGATAAAGGCAAGTCTATGTTGCAACTGTAGGCAGGGCCAGACTGCAGGCTATGTGTTAAGGCATTTTCACAGTAGATTTGAGCAACAACTGACATGTCATGCAGGTCTAGCTGTGTCAAAATATATGACAGTTTTATAGGACTTGGAAGGAGTGTTTTGGGTACACAGCTAAAAAACTGGCATGTCAAAGCACACTGCCCCATTGATAGATACAAACAAAACGTGTTTGGCTAGTACAAAGCTGGAAAGTTTAACAAATATGTGAATGAATCTGGTGCATTTTATTAGGCAAATTATGCTTTTTTAAAAACCTTGTATTACAGTACATGGTTCAAACATTTTAGCTATTTAACTGAGCAAAAATGTCCATTATATTTTAGGGATAAAACTAACTGAGTGGGGAAAGTAAATATAAAACAAGTGGTGACAGTAATTTCTGTAGGTTGTTGTTGTTGTTGTCGTTCAGCTTTTCCCAGTTAGGGGTCGCCACAGCGGAACTCCGGTCCGCTAATGATTGGCAGTAGATTTTTACGTGCCGAGTTGCCAGCCCTGATGCACAACCTTCAACGAAAGTACGCCCATTCACGCATGTCTCCACACAGAAGACGCTCTAGCTGAGAATCGAACGGGACAACGTCTTACTGTGAGGTGACAACACTACCGCAGCACCACCACCGCATTATAACAACTATTTTCTTGACTCCTGTGGCAAATTGTTCCATAAATAATTCTCTACATCTCTTATATAACACTGGTTATCCAACCACAGATCAGTTTTGGGGAACTTTCTACATGCTACAGAAAACCTCTTTCTTTATTCTTTGTCTAGGGTCCTAATAAATAATAATTTATAATAACATAATTGCAAGCAACTTATTATATAAACCTTTAACATTTCCATCTGTTCAGCTAAACTCCATTGCATTTAACAGTAATGGCTTTTGTAGCCTTGGCCAGAAACTATTCTTTCTTTAACATCTCTGGTCTTGTATTCATCTTTTCCTTTAGCACCAAAGAAGCTTTTATTAGAAAAAAAATAAATTTTCTTGCAGAAACAGAGTCACATAATAACATAACTAAGGTTTTTCATTGATTCACTTATTTGCTTTAACTACATTTGTTAAAAAATACTTGCTGCAGTCCCGTCCCTTAATGCCAAATCTGCTGAATGACAAATCTTATTTTTTTAAATATCTTTGTATTGTAATAACTAAAATCAAACTATGACAGCTCAGTATTGTAATAATACTGGAAATGCAAGCAATTATTCTGAACTTTTGTCATTTATCTGACCTCTTCAGAACAACACAAATCATAAAACTAAATATTTTAAATGTATTTAAACAAGTCACATTGGTAAAAACAACTGCTGATGTCATTATTCCTGTTTTTATCTTTGTGTATTTAATTTCAAAAGGCACTAAAATCAAATCATTCAACCCTGGATAAACCCCAGTATTTAATAGCAACTGCTATTTCAACTCCCCTTTTTCAAAGGCTACAAATATACATAGCTGCCTGATGACACGGATTGTTTCCTTACAGAAATGTCTGAATTGCAGCATTCTGTGCTGGTAAAACTACTATAAAATTAAACCAAAGAGTTTTTGATTATGTTTAAGTCCAAAAGAGGACGGAGAATGCTTTATATAGAAACAACATTCTTTGTTCATAATTTCTTGTATTGAACAAAGTGAATTGCTTATGTGGGGTGATGATGTTGGCACTTTACTTGGAAAAAAAAGGGAGCTGGAGTAGCAACCATTGTTAAAGGATGAAGTTTACCCAAGGCTGAAGTTTACCCAAGGCTGAATGATCTGATTTCATTTAGGTACCTTCTGAAATTAAAGGCACAACGATGAAAATCATTTTGGCACCATCAGGGATGTTGACTGTTTGCTTTTACCAATGTAATGCATCAGGGCTAACCATTTGGTCATATAAATATTGGCTCTAATTGATATGGTCACATTTCCTAATATTGCTGTGACACTCTGGCACCATGGGAAAATGTGAAATGTGGTTAATGATGATAAAAATGATCACTTGCTGTTTATACATATTTGAGATATTTGGCTTTAAGTTTTGTGTTGTGCTGAAGAAGTCAAATAAATGATGAAAGTTATAAACTGTACTTTCATGCATTTCCAATGTTATTTGGTTACTTGGTTTGCGTTAGCTTTTGTCATCTGTTAGTTTTTTAACTTCAGTCAGTAATGTGAAATTTTAAATACTGTATTTGTTTTAACTAGGCCATGGATGAAAAATGGCTGAAAAATGGAGCTTGTGGTCTGGCCCAATTGCCTTTTCAAAATAATAATAATAATGAATCCCAGTTGCTGAAAATAAAACTGATGGGATTATAGTTGCACCAAGGTTTGAAAACAGTAAAAAGAATATTTCAAAACAAATGAATACTATAATGTGTAGAGTGCTATTTTAAGATTAAATACCCATATGTCTAATCTGCATTAGGGTTGTCATATGGTTCTTTCTGCTTGGCTATTGTCATTTATTATACACAACTCAACAAAAGATGCAAAAGCAAACATTTGCCAGATTACCAAATTAACCTACAGGAGAATCTGGTATAAAACTTGGAAAATGGTAGAATACATTTAATGCTTCCACTGTGAGTGAACTGAGTGGACAAAGTTCAATACACCGAGTTAAGAATCCCTGAACTGTACTCCCCACCAAAATAAAATTTGAAAAAATACTATTTTAAAGTGGCAAGCTCCCCACACTTCTGAACTTATATATACCAACTCCACTGTCACACCAACTTGATGAAGTGGGAAACTACTCTCCCCCTCCCCAAGAAGGGCATCCCTTTTTGCACAACTCACTAACAGTGATTCCTTGTGGAGGAGCTCTGACTAAGTTATTTTAAGGGATATATACAAGCTGGGGTCTGATTTACAGATTTCTTCATTCCATTTGAGACATAGGTGATAGACCTGGAGTGAGTGTCTGATTTCTCATCCACTTATCTATGTCATGCTTGAATAGAGTTAGGGAAGAACTTTGCTTCACATGGACAGGAAGCCTTTTCCAGAGAAGAGAAATTCCCTGAGACACCTATCTGTCCCCTCCAACATGTCCTATTTTTGTCAGAAGCAAGGTTCAAGTCCTTAGACTGAGTAGTTCTGATGCTATTGGTTTTGCAGATGTGCAAAAGGTCCATTAGAGTAAGATCCATGGACACCTTGTGTACCAGGCATATCTCATCTCCCAACAATCTGCAGGTAATTGAGAATATGGGGCTTTGAGATGATCTGTACAGGACATGTTGTTTACACCCTGTATTCTTTTTGTGAGGGACCTCTCGGTATATGCCCAAGGGGATATTGTACTCAATGATGGGTATGATGAGGGGTAAATATAGAGGAAGAATGACCTCCTTGGATCTAGATGTCATGTCCTAGCTTTTAAGCTGAGCAACATAGAATGGTTTCCTTATTACATTAGACACATATTGGTCAAAAGCCAGCTTAATGTCTGCATAGGTACCCAATTTCCTGACTCCAGGGTCTACTCTTAGGGGTGTGTTATCAGCAAGGTAGTTTCCTAGGGTGGCCAATTTCCCAAGGAGAACTATTACAAATTTTGTGGCATTGATTTTAAAAGCATGGCTTTGGCACCAGTCATTTGTCTCTATTAATCCTTCCTGTAGGATGTTAGTGTCTTGGGATGATTCTATGTCTGCTCCTAGTTTGCAGTCATCTGCAAACTTCATCAACCAGAGGCCTTTGGAATTTGTTTGACTTTTGAGAGGTAAATGCCAAAAAGGAGCAGGGCCAGCACAGAGTCCTGTGGGACTCCACTAGTGACTGTCCTCTTCCTGGTCTCCATTATCCTGTCTTCCTGGGTCCTTTCTAAGAGACAACTGACTAGTCAGTGCATGACACAGAGATTAATGTCTAATTCCATGAGTTTGTCTATAATGCCCAAGTGGGGTATTGTATGAAATGCCTTAGCCAGGCCAAGGCTGGTAGTATGCACCATTTTGCCCTCATCAATTGCCTTGGTGACCTTTTCAAAGAAATCCACCAGGTTTAGTAGGCATGATCAACCTTTGACAAAGCCAAACCAGGCTGGTCCAGTGTCTGAAGGTTTCCTATGGCATTATTAATCATACCCATGATAATTATTTCCATGACTTTGCATGTGAGGCTAGTCAGACTTATGGGTCTGTACTTCCCAGGGTTCATTAACGGACCATCCTTGAGCAGATGGATGATCGTTGAAGTTCTCCATTTATGTCACACAAAGTCTGTCTGCAGGCTATGGTTAAATAGTTACTTCAGAGGTCCAGATAGGTCATGATTCAGGTTAGCTAAGAGACATCCTGAGATATTATCCGGGCTCATCAATATTGTATTCTTAACTTTAGACAGACCACTTAGGTCCTGCTCCCTGGTGTTAGTTGGGAGGAGTTATATTTGATGATATTACTTGTGGGGCAGATGGGGGAGACAGCTTTATGGTCTGACCTTACCAGAGAGGACACTACAGTGGATGAGCTACAACATTATTTCATATTTGTGAATACCAGACCCAGAATGTTTGCACTGGTAGTGGACAAATGGACTAAATGGTCCAGGGTATTTGTATTTATAACATCCAGGAATCTCTGGGCCTGCAAATCTGAGGTCATGTAGGTAGACAATTTTATAGAGTGGTAATTAAAGTCCTGTATGAATATAGAATTGGGGTGAATGGCAACTATCTCCACTAGGTCTAAGTATGAGTTATGAGTTTGTGGGTCATTGAGGGTGACCTATAGCTTGCAAAAATATGATATGGGACTCTACCTTTGATACTTTGGACATAGAGAAGCTCAAGAGTGTCATCCTGTTTGACCAGCCTTGAAGTATGTTTGTTTTAAATGTAGATTGAGACACTCCACCTTTACTCCCTGCCTATGCAGTAGCTAATCTAAATGTGTGGAAGGCATTCTATTCCTGCAATGCCAGGGTGCTCTCTGCAGCTTTAAGCCATGCATCAGTAACTGCACAGATATCTGCATTCTCCAAGGTGAGGAGAGCTTGGAGGGAGTGGAGTTTATTGTTTAGGTTCCTGGCATTGAGCAGTAACAACTTTAGATTCCATTGGGCTGATTTTGCTAGAGGACATTGTTTTAGCCAATATTCAAATGGTTAGTGGGGACAGGTGCAGACCATGCTTGGCAAAGCAGCATGAGCTGTTGACCATATCCTCCCATCATGAGAAATATTGTCAATCCCAACATTTTTCTTTACAACCAACTATGATCTGACCTTACCAGAGAGGACACTACAAAATCATTGTAACACAACCAACTAGAACCCCTACACTACAAAATCTCATCCTTCCTTACAGTTCCAGCAGACCACTTCGCTCTAACAACAAGAACTTACTCACAGTCTCCAAGGCCAACAACACTGCAGGAGAATCTTTATTTTCCAACTATATATCTCGTATATGGAACTCCCTTCCTAACTCCATTCTCTCAATCTCATCCACTAACCACTTTAAGCCATCACTTAAAGCTTATCTAAAAAATGAGTGGCTATGTTCCTGTACTAACCCCTCATGAGTGCTCTGATACATCACGGTATCCCCAAAACATATCCGACTTCTCCCGCAGTGTTTAATCTATTGTTCCTACCAACCTGTCTTAACCTTATATCTTGACATAAGTCATACCTATAACTTTTATGCTTCATATATATTAGCACAAAGTGTCTGCTAATATTTTTCAACTTTTTTTATTTATCATTTAGTTAAAATAAGTCATACCTACAAATAGATCTAGCTATGTTCAAAGCCCAGGATTTGTTGACAAGATGTAACAAATTTGTATGTTCTTATGTATACTACATTTTGTTTACTTTATTCTTTATTGATTATTGTAATGTGTGCATGAAAATTTACTGTTACTCATGGAGCTTTTCTCCCCGGGCCTCTACTGAAAAAGGACCTGTGTCCAGTCAGACTTTCCCGGTAAACAAATGTTAAATAAATAAATAATAAATAAATTGTACCCACTTTGAATGACACCAAAGCTAACTTGAATTATTAAAGTCAGTCATCTCATCCCTGGTAGGGGTAGAAGGTAGAATGATGATCAATGTTAGGCTCATACAAGCCTGGAGACATAGTCCAAAAGGTCCATGATGTCTCTCTTCATACAGTCCAAGGGGGTATGTCTCAAGTCATTTACCCCGACATGGACTATGACTGTGTCATACTAGTACTTTTGGTTCAATGGCTGGAGTGCGCAAAAGACTTGGCAGAGCCTGACCTCTGATAGGTAACTGACAATGATATTCGTCTTGTTTAGCCTGGTGAGTGAGGCATCTATATGTCAAACTATGGAGTCTCTTATGACTATTGTATTGGGTAATGCATTGCCTTGCCTTATGAGCTTTGTAGATGAGGCTCCATGGGATAGGGTTGTATGTGTAGTGTTGGATACTATTTCAGTAAAGTGCTTTTAGGTTTGCTAATGATAATTGATGCAAACTGAGTGTCTTGGAGGTCTTTGGGGTTCAAGAAGAATGTTTTTTAGTGAGATAGCATATGTTGGTCTATGTGTCAGGTGTATACTGTTTGTGGTTTGTGTGGAGTGTGTGTTACTGACAACCTAGTGCTCTTATGCAACAGTCTCACCTCCAGTGACATTGTATAATTGCATCTCTCACATGCTGTATTGATTTCTCTGTTGATTAGTTGGCTGTCTGTAAACATGAGACAATTGCTGCATTGTCTCAGGATTCCCATATCCACCAGACTGGCAATTGAGAAGTTGGGAAAGTGCATATCCATGATGTCACATCTTTCTAGGTGAATTGCAAAGATGTTTCACAACCTGGTTAATATCAGACTTGCTTGGGTGCTTTCGAGGCTAGAAGCAAAAACTAGACTATGTTGGAGCTATATACATGGGGCAATGTTCCTCGGCATACATATTAGTTGCTCTTTATGCAACTGAGTTACTGGGAACAGTTTCAGTGATAGTTTTATAGGGAAAATGCAGTTTCTAAGTGCTTGCCTCTATATAAGGCACTGCTAAATGCCAATAGCCCACTGGCCAAAGAAACAGCCTCACTTCAAGCCTTCCGCTGTGTTTCCCATCTTGGACAGTCCAGGCTAGCCTCTACTGCTACTAGATGAGTAATCCCAAGTTTTCTTAATATAAAAACACAAAAAGGTTAGTTAAAACTTACTTTCCAGCTCACAACATGGTTTCAGACCCTCACACAGCACTACTACTGCCCTTCTTTCCTTCACTCACTGTATCAACAAAAAACGTAACCTTAATAGGCTTTCCTCTGCACTGTTTATAGATCTGTCTAAGGCGTTCAATATGGTAAATCACCAAATACTTATAAATATCCTCAAATCCCTGTCACTAGATGCAGCTGCTATAAAATGGTTCCAATCATATCTAGAAAACAGACAACAGGCCGTGCTTTGGCATAATATTCTATCTACCCATTAACATAGGGGTCCCCCAAGGGTCCATATTAGGACCCCTCCTATTTTCTATATTTATCAACGACCTTCACCTAGCAATCCCCCAAGCTACATGCATACAATATGCAGATGATTCGACACTTATATGTTCAGCCACATCAATATCTGAGCTTTACTCCCTCACCCAAAAGGTCTTTAACACAGTTGAACTATGGTTTACTCAACGCTGATTCCTACTAAACCCCAAAAAAACTAAACTCCTCCTTTTCACTCCTACTAGTAAGTCCCCCCTAATAAACTTCACAGTAACATCCAATAACAGCACTCTTATATCCCCAGACTCAACTACCAAACTACTTGGTATCACCATAGATAACAACCTTAACTTTGACACCCATATTAATAATACCTTAAAATCTGTTAATAGAAAACTGGGCTCTCTCTACAGAATCAAACCCTTTCTCTCTCCTGCAGCAAGAACAATTATTGCTCACACTCACCTAATTTCTACTCTCCTCTATGCCTCACCCATATACACTAACCTCTCTAAAAACAACCTTAATAAAATGGAAAATGCCTACAATAGCATAGTCAGATTTGCTACAGGAAACCCTTTCAGAACCCACCACTGTACTAACCTGAAGCAACTAGGATGGCTTGAATTACAAAATCAGCTTAAATTCCACCAACTTACCATTGCCCACAAAACCCTTTACCATCCTACCAATACCCCTATACTATCTACCCTCATTATCCCCTACAACAATCTAAAGACCTTACGTTTATCACATAGACTTCTAGTAAATATTTGTAAGTCAAACAACAGGGCTGGAGACTCTCTTTACTGTAATACTGCTGGAAAATCCTGGAACCTTCTTCCTACTGAACTTTCCTCTGTTCCCTCAATATCACTCTTCAAAAACAAACTGAAACTTTTTCTCAGAACACACTGGTTATGCCCTTGTACTAAACCTGACTGATCTATTACCTTTCTTCCTTGGATCTACCTACTTTCCTCTTTTCTATATTCTTGTTCCTTTTCTTAGTAACAACAAACTTATTTCTTTCTAGATCTTTTCTTATTTATCTCCTCATAACTTCTTTAATTAAACCTGTTTTTAACACATTTTCTGAATATTGCAGCTCATACTTTTGTTGTCTTTCTTTATGCCAACCCGCTTACTAATAACTCAGCTGCTATCCTTTACATGTTATATTGCAACTACATCTGTATTATGTTAAGTGTTTTACTTAGCACTACACTAAGAACAAACGACCACTGAGATTATTCCTTGTCTTTTTTCTAGCAATGTTTAACATGAAATTAATATTGTATATGTTATTATATTCGTGCTTCCTCAGAGCTTATCTCCCTGGAACTCTGAGATTATTCCTGGTCTTTCCTTCTAGCAATGTTTAACATGGAATTAATCTTTGTATATGTGATTATATTTTTGTGCTTCCTCGGAGCTTATCTCCCTGGGCCTCTACTGAAAATGGACATATATCCAGTTAGACTAACCCGGTCAACAAATGTAAAATAAAAATAAAAATAAAATAAATAAATAAATAAAAATAAAACTGAAAAGCTAACTGTAACAAATTCAATAACTAGCTGAAATAATAATTTTATAGCAATTAATCCAGCAGCAAAGACACACTGGAAATCAAATGTACTTTATGGTCTTATAATGCAGATAAATGCAATAAATAATTCAAGAAAATAACAACAGCACACTTAAATAACTTAAAGTGCAATTGTTCAAGTAAAAGTACTTATCTCAGACTAAATGGCACTAGATTCAGCAAGCACTCTGAGTACATCTAGTTGTTTTCTCCAGATCAAGTACAGACTCTATAACACCCCTTTCCATAAGAGATCTTACTGCTTGTAGTTGCTACCTACCCCCCACAACAGGTCACTTCCAAAGTTTCTCAGTCACACCTGATTGGCCTCTTCTCAAGGAGCATTCTTCTTGCTTGGCTATACTGTTTCACAACAGCCTTCATTGGTTCCTTACACTTAATTGCAAATTGGATGTTCTCTACCATAAAATATTTGCTGACTCAAGCAGTGTTTCTTATAGGTTATTCCCCTACAACAGGGCTCTGCAACTTGTGGCTCTGGAGCCGCATGCGGCTCTTCCACCCCTCTGCAGTGGCTTCCTGTAGATTTAAAAAATAATTTCTACTGTGCAGCACGACACACACACTGAGAGCAATTGAGTGATGGATTTTAAAATTTTGCTCTTATAAACCTAGAAACCTGATATAATAACATGTTTTTTTTTTACCATGCATTCAACACACACTGAGAACAATCAAGCAATTCCTTGGCAGTATCAGCATCTCCTGAAAGATTTTTGTACCTCTCCACCATGCCTCTGACACTCTTAACCACAAGAAATCTGGACACAGCCACAAATAAAGGGGGAACAAAGGAAGAAAAACAGGGACAGATTTTAAATATTGCTCTTATAAACTTAGAAACTTGCTTGACTAACACTGTTTCTGTTAACATGCATTTTACACACACACATACAGACACACACACACACACACACACACACACACACACACACGCACATAGTTACCTGTCAACTGTACAGATTTTCACAGAATGTCCTGATTTTTGCCTCATGTTTTTGGTCCGTTTCTCATAAAATAGTGGTTTTCTGGCAAATCATTGGCAAATTATATAAAGGTGAAGTCAGAAAATATGGACAGGCATTTGAGCTTCAGATGTCATACTCTTCAGAAAATTCATGCTAATGCAAAACCTGTTCTATCAACTTTCTAATTTTATAAGAGCAATAGTTAAAGTGTCCCTATTTTTGGCCCCTGTCTCTCCCGTTATTTATGACTTTGTCCAGATTTCTTGCTCTAAGAGGATAAAAAAGGTATGATACACACACACACACACACACACACACACACACACACGCATGCATGCATAGCCGGCTTTAGACACCAGCGAACCCTGTGGTCGCTGGGGGCCCCCTGTTCCTGGGGTGCCCCCAACCACTGCAAGTTATCTTATCTTGATATTTTGTAACATGTCTGTCAAAACAACAAAAGCTAGTACATGAATCTTGCATTTTTAATAAACCAGGTGGGTAATAACTCTTATTTATATCTCCTTTAAAATTCAAAGATATCACTGGTTATGGTGACAGCATTTTATCAAGCAACAGCTTTCACAATTCCATTAAATACTTTATCACTGACATAGTGCCCCTGGCTTAGTTAAACCCTGCTGGTGGACATTCTCTCCACTAAAATTAACAACATATGCAGCTTTAGATACCTACAATACCCATGGCTGCAAGGGCCCCCCCCCCAGTCATTCTTGACTGCGTGGAGGCCCCACAAAAGCTACAGCTAATTGAGGAAAAATGAGGAGGAACAAATGTATTAATTTCCTGATTAGGCTGTTTACCCTGAACAGGGCTGTGTTATGACTCTGTTATACTAAAGCTGGTAATGAACATAGGCAAGGTAAGCGCTAGTGAGATAATCAGCCCAGCATGACTGATCTCAATGCAGATCTTGGAGTTTAAGAACAGCTGGTGTTTCTGATCTTCAGGGATGGTTTTCTTGTACAGGGAGTTTTATAAATACTGGCAGAAGAGCAGATACTATAACTCCCAACTTCTTTGCTGAAGAGTTCAGCACAATACCAATAATACCAGAATAAAGGTTCAAAATCAGGAACAAGTTTTAAATATTACTCTAATTCAATTAAAAAGTTAATAGAATAACACATTTTGCATCAACATGCATTTTTCTGCTCGGTAAGTATAAAACTCTGATGTCTGGATTTATTGACCGTAGTCCTGAATGATTCACAAACAAATCAAACTTTTTATGAAGGACAGAGCAAAATTATGAGCAAAACCAGGGAAGGTCTGTGAAATCAGGGATAGTGACAGGTTTACATTACTCCTCACTGAGGTAAATAAAAGTGACTTACACCTGCTGTTTAACTGCTAAACAGCAGTCACTGATCTGGTATGCCAGTAGCAGTGGTAGAAGACTAGTATTGCTACGGCTTATACTTGTGTGTATGTGTGTGCGTGTAAAAAGTATTAGTGATTTTCATCTGTGTGCACACACCTAGTAATGCCAGGACACGTACATTATTCTTCTGGGTATCAGTAAAAAATGTAGCTAACGTTATTATATTCCAAAAGTGAGGCATAAAATATGTCCTAGAACATTTAGACATTTAGATCTTCTAAGAATCTGGGGGCCCCCACCCCACAGATTATATAAATGGATACAGGGGCCTCACTTAATCATCCTTGACTTTGTAGGGGCCCCACAAAAGCTGTTGCTGGTTGGGGAAAAATGAAGAGAAAAAATGCATTAATTTTCTGATTATGCTTTTTAACCTGAACAGGCTAGATATGGCCACCAGTCCTGCTTGGATATGTGTGTGTACAGGAAGCTGCTGTAGGTTGTGTGTGTGTGTGTGTGTGTGTGTGTCTGTGTGTGTGTGTGTGTGTGTGTGTGTGTGTGTGTGTGTGTGTGTGTGTGTGTGTGTGTGTGTGTGTGTGTGTGTGTGTGTGTGTGCGCGTGTGCGCGTGTGCGCGTGTGTGCGTGTGTGTGTGTGTGTGTGTGTGTGTGTGTGTGTGTGTGTCTGTGTGTGTGGGGGGGTGTTGTGTGGCTATTACTGCTTTAATTTTCATCACAGTCAAACTTAGAAGTGTGGCTCTGGACAGTGTGGTCATTATTTTCTTTTACTTTTCTCGCAGATCTCAGAGGTGTACAAAGAAGGTTACTGTGGTTTGTGCAGGGGCAGGGCACTGTCTAGGAACAGCACAGTAGAACACATTACCGCAGTCATTTTTTCACTTTCCTTACAATCACACTTCAGGATTGCATACAGGTAGCTGCCTTTGACAGTTTGGGTTGAGGACTGAGGAGGCATGCTATGTATATGCATGTCTGCGGTCACTTGAAATACATGACTGTGGCAGTTTGAACCTCTGCTTTCACCCCATCCTAACACCAAAGCGATACTTAGGCAGTCTTTTTTTTTGAGGGGGGGATTAGGGAGGCAGGCAATTCCCAGATAGGACTTGTTTATCCAGATAACAACTAGCTTGTTAACTTACTGTTGCCACAATTTTGTCATCTTTGAATATTTTGTCTTGGGTACAACTTATGTCTTTCTTGAAGGAAAAAAAGAAGACTGAAATTCTTTTCTTACTCATGTTTTTTTTTATTTTATTTTTTTTATTTTTATTTAGGTCACCACTGGATTAAAATGCTGGGAAAATGCTCTAAAATACATCCCAGAACATCTATAACCCCATGGCTTCTTGGGCCCTGGCTTATTTGAGTTATTTCCTAAATGGTTATCACTGTGCTGTCTTGGACAGGAAAGATGTGTTGAAAGGATGCAAGGAAAACTAAAGCTGTACAGCAACACAATTTATTTCCTCAATCAAAATTTCTGTTTACGTCATCATTGGTTGAAAAGATTGTGTAAAAAGAAAAAAAACATCTTTAAAACACATTTCAGAACATATAGGAAGTTGTGGCATCTTGAAAAAGCTGAAGAGTAAGGCAAAATGAGAAAAAAGGAAGAAAAAAAGTAGTGTGCATAGCATGGGGAGCCCAAAATGAAGGAAAAACAGGGGAAGACTGAAGGGTGTGTGTGTGTGGGGGGGGGGGAGGTGGGTGCTGAAACAGTAGGTCTAGGATGTCATTTCATCTATGTCCACACCTGTACATAAAGTTGCTGCAATGTATCATTGTTGCAACTAAATGCCAGTAACCATAAATATCCCCTTGTGAGATGGTCCAACATAGTGTGGTACACAGGCCTGTTGTAATGTAAGAGTACTGTAGCTACAGGTCAGTCTGTGTGCACTACTCCTAAAACTTTGCAGTATGAACTAAAATGTTGCTTAGGAAGGGTGGCAGTGACAAGGTGATATGCAGACTTGAAGTGCTCAGGGGGCCCCCAACTTGACATCAGCTGGGGGCTCCCAAAATGGTAACACTGGCCCTGCACACATGCATGCGCACGCACACACACACACAAACACACACACACACACACACACACACACACACACACACACACACACACACACACACACACACACACACACACACACTGACAGGAATTGAGTGATCCCAATAAAAATCTCAACAAAGGAACAAAAATAGGGACAGCTTTTAAATGTTGCTGTTATAAACTTAGTTCTTTTATACAGTATATAGTATAATAATACTTAATATGCTGTGTTATCTTCATTTAACGGGTCAGATATGTTTTGTGGCTCCAGATGAATTTTATTTGGTAGGAGAAAGGCCAAAATGGCTCTTTTGATAGTGAAGGTTGCGGACCCCTACCCTACAATATGGTTTAATTGGTTAGTATATTAATATATATTCTATATACATGACTTTTCAAATAATCTAGGAAAACTGGAGATCAAATAGAGCAGGTGAGACCTAAGGATCACAGCCACAGGATTTGACTTCTTCCTGTTTTGGCTGGCAGACTCAGAACTATATCTGATATGCTGACCCAAATGTCACTATGAGATTCTACACAACAGGCTAGTATCAGCAGGAGTGCTATTCAATCCTTGACTAGGACCCTGTCCATAGTCCTGGCTTTCATGCATGGAGTTCACAAATGACTCTTTTCCATACAAAGATACCCACACTGACACTTCTTTGTGAGTATACAAGATGATCCTTTCCATCCTATGCAGGCCAGCTCCTCCAAAACCCAGTTAATTTGAATTAAGTCATCGGTGGCATAGCCAGAGCTAAAATTCTGTGAACTCCAGCCAAAATGGCAGCAACTAATGCTGGTAATACGTATAAAACAGGGTGGCACCATTGAGTATTGCTGCTGTGAAAAACTCTGAACATATGCATACATAACACTTGTGAAAGAAATTATATTAAATTGTGTATATAAGTTTTATCACAAATATTGTTTTCACCTGCAATTTTCTTTTCAGTAAGCATGTAATGAATTATAGAAACATAAAACAAACAGGAGGGAAATCGGGTACTAAAGGCATTACTTCTTTACCTTAAACCCTTCTCATGTGATAGTCTAACCAAGTCATACCTTATCCCAGCTCTCATTCTTCTACCAAGCTGGCAATTAGAGAAACATTTATAAATAACTTACATCCTTCATTGTGTTTCTGGGTGGCTCACACCTTATAATCAGAATCGGACCCCTCATTTCCTTTACTTTTTTCAGCATTCCAGCAACATGCAGTTGGCACATGGTAATTTATTGCAGAGGACTGTTATAACCTGCTAGTGACCTTTATCATTTAGTTCCAGGTCTGAGTCCCCAAGTCTCCTTTTGCCTCCCATGTGCCCCTTAGCAAGCCAGTTAATCAGAAAATGCTTATGGCCCTCAACTCATTTCAAGAATAGTCTAAGCAAAATATATAAACACATCAATGTCACCACTTCTAAGTATCATTTCTTTTCAACCTTTATCTGCAAGTATAAAAGGGAGAGGGGTTTAAATCTGATCAGCACTGTGCACCATCTGACATAACCCATTTGTGAAGTATAGCCTTTCTCTCAGATCCCTCCATCATGACACAGAGCATAAACACAGCTCAAGGTAAGCTACACTGTTTACTAGTGCATAGCTTATAATCATTGAAATGCATCTTATTTCCAAAATCTGCATCATCTTCACATCATAGATAAATCCAGACACTCTTCTGATTTATCCATCATGCCAATAAATATTAGCCAGTCTGCCTGTCCTATCTCCCAACTAGAACATCTTGTGGTCACTTTGTGCTACTTGTCTGCCATATTTCGACTTTCTTTTGTTACCATTAGCCTAGCAACCCACTGGACATTCAGCTTTATTTTATCGTATAACTCTCTCTCTCTCTTTTTATGCATATGTTGAACCAAATTTCTTATTTTATCTCACCAAACATTCTTATTTCAAACCTGTTTCTCATATTATTTGTCTGAACAAGTCAAGTTTCCCATGATGTTCTTCATTAACATAACATTTTTTATGGCGTTATCAAAACTTATTCTTCAAGGCAAGTTCTCAGCAGCCATCACCCAGACCTCAGACTCATCCACTGTTTTATCACCAAAGAGATCATCTCTAGTATTTGATAAGTACATTCCTTTCCACTAACCCACTCTGGTTCTTCAGATACTGTATCTTTGTGATGTGCCCCCACGGCACTCCTCCACCCCAAATTTGACTGATACAAAAAGTCTCCTGCTTATCTTTTTTTTGTAAACTTTCCAGAATCAGTATAGTGAGTGTCTTTGCTCACTGCTTTGTTTGGATAATCTTAGACCACATGGCAGTGGATAGTATCGTATTTCTCTAATAAACCACAGATCAGAAGTCATTCTTCATTGCACTTTGTACCAACTAGTGTCCTATCATAGAGTTTAGAACATGATACAAACAGATCTGTTGCTTGACATACTGCTGGGTTTTTTTTTTAAAGGAATTCATCTCACAGAGGTCACCACTTCTCTGGAATAGGCCACCAATTCATATTAAACAGAGAACCTCTATGATTCTGTTTAAATGGAGCCTGGGCAAATGGATGGGAAACTGTAAATTCTTGCCGGAAATAGCTCCCACATCTCTCTCATGGATATGGGCAGTCATTACTAAATACAATCTTGGGCATGAACAAGTTTTTCTCTTGTAATACATTGGGTGTAAATGGCTATCCTTGGAATGCCCCCCAGGTTGATAGCCTAGTAACCACCTATGAACCTAAGTAACTGTTTTTACAAGCTTTGTTCTTTCATGGTATCATAGTAGAATAATGGATTATTGGTCCATTCATGGTATCATAGTAGAATAATGGATTATTGGTCCATTCATGGTATCATAGTAGAATAATGGATTATTGGTCCATTCATGGTATCATAGTAGAATAATGGATTATTGGTCCATTCATGGTATCATAGTAGAATAATGGATTATTGGTCCATTCATGGTATTATCGTAGAATAATGGATTATTGGTCCATTCATGGTATCATAGTAGAATCATGGATTATTGGTCCATTCATGGTATCATAGTAGAATAATGGATTATTGGTCCAAGGGGCCTTTTTAAGTTTAGCCATGCTTCTCTACTTTCTCTTACATTGGCTTGGAGTTGAACCCAGCTCAACTGCTTGAAAGACAGTTAAACTCACCACTATACCACCAATGCAAAAAGGACACATTTTTTTCAGCCATGATAGCCAGCCATGCCTGTGTGGATATTCCATAGTCACTCTGTGACTTTATAAGTTACTCCTAACCCCCCAAAATGTGTTGGGTATTTCCCTTTCAAACTCACCCAAGAATGTAGTTGTGGGCAGCAATACAGACTCAAGATTGTGCCTAAACTCCTGTCACAATGCTTGAAAGTTCTGAAGAAGGTGATTGATAAATGAATACAGAGAGTAGTAGAAAATAAGATGGGAGATGAGGAGTTTAGATTCAGGTCAGGATGCAACACAACAGACCGAATGTTTGCATTGAGCCAGATGAGAATAAGATAGAGATGTGGAAAGAGTCCAAATGGACATTCCTAGACTTTGAGAAAGCATAAGACAAGGTCCCAAGAAGGCTGATTTGGGCAGTCCTGCAATGGTACAAAGTTCCAGAAACACTGGTAGAATTAGTACAGACTATGTGCTAGGACCCAATGACACAAGTATGAATGGTATTCAACCTCACTGAGGGGCTCCCAGTGGGAGTGGGTGTGCATCAGTGTTCAGCTATGAACACACTGCACTTTCTTTCTCTGGTGATATTATAGAAGTTAATTTTGTTTTAGGTTCATAGGTTAGTATTAGGCTAACTGCCCTTGTGAGCCATTTAAGCCTAGCCAATTATCCTTTGTGAGACTCAAACCCTGCACCTTGTGTTTGTAAGGCAAACACCTTAACCATTAGGCCATCCTCCCAGTAGTTTAGGTGTCCATCATTCACTTTTCTTGTGCAATATTTTTGTCTCAGTTGTTTGTTCTTCAGTTTGATTTGGTGATCAATTAAAGTTTTCTTTGTTTGATAGTTGTCCATTCACTTGGGTTACAGATTTGTATTCTGAATTAGCACACTAGCATTCTCCCCTGCAGAAATGCATCTGTTACTGTCTCATAATAAGGACTTAGCAAACTAAATATATGCTTCTGAACTGGATGCAAGAATTGTTAAGGTCTTGATTTGCATATAAATTGTATAAGCTTTCTGTCAGATTTGCTTCCATTATGTGAATTTACACAGTATGGGACAGTAACTTGCCCCAAGAGTGACATTTTTTGAATCTGACCCAGAATTGCTTTACCAACCAGCGATACCCCTTCTTTAACTCTGAATTTTGCCATTTACCTCATATAACTAGCTCTTTTTCCAACAGCTCATTTTCTTTCATTCTCTGAGCAGGTCTCTTCTGCATTAACAACTGATACCAAGAAAAAAGGTCATTGGTACAAAAATGCTCAAAAAGTGATGTGACATTTTGATTTTATTTTTTAGAATTTTACATTAAAAATTATTGTAATCAATGCTAGTAGTACCTATTTTTTATTTTTGCAGAAAACACAGATGCTGTTCTCCACTCATCACATTCTGCTGTCTCTTTTATTATTTTTATTTATCCCTTGTTGATTAGGTTAGTCCCACTAGGCTACTAGCCTCTTTTCAGTAGAGCCCCAAGGTGGTATTTATGCTACTTGGGGAAATTTGCCAAGGGCATTGGGAAAGTTGCCCTACTCTTATTATGGTGGAAAAGAACCCACAGCCTTCTGCACCAAAGGTGAGTGTGGTGGCCCTCACATAGTTATTATTATTATTATTTTTTTTTTATTATTATTATTACATAGTAAACTATGTTTATTATCATTGCGATTTTTTTTCTAATCTGAAATACCTTTGAAATTAGTGTTGTTAACTATTTTTTCATAGACTGTATCAATGGCTGTTATAAACACTGAAAGTAAACATCTGGGTAGCCCTGCAGTACAATCCCCATACTTGTGCTGAAATCCTCAGGAGAGGATAGCCTACACTCTTCTAAACTGGGAATTGCTGGTTGAAGGCTCATTGTGTCTGTTATTCTGAAAGTGTCTTAGTTCTGGCTTAAGCAAGTGAACTCCAGTTCAGTTATTTTACAGTGAGATGGTTGAGGTCTAGTGGCAGAAGAGTTTGGACTACTTGCTGAATCTAAACTGTTTGGTATCACTTGAACACTAAAACCAGTTTTTCACTGAGATAGTGAATGATCTGATGCATCTGCTGCTTCCAACTAACTATAAGTTCCCACTTTTGCTCTTATATTGCATGTTTAATTTGTATTTGCATTCTTGAATTGTCTGAACTTTTTTGCCACATTTTTCTGCATACTGTACTAGTTCAGCTTTAGCATAGCCCAGTTCCAGGTTTGCTGTTTCTGGGTCTGTTTTGTAACTTCTGAGCATCAAACTCAAGCCATCCTTGTAGGCCAAGCCCGTCTGCACCCTTGTGGGAGGAGAGTGTTGTCTGGGTCCCATCTTATCGAGGATGATTGGAGTAGTGCTCAGAGAGAGCATTTGTATTAGCTAGTTTGAGTTAAAAGGGTTATCCCTTGTTTAGTTCAAGGCCTGCATTTGCACTTGTCTGTGTGTAGCGTACCATCATGCTCTGCCGCAAAGCAGTGGTCACCACTGGTGGTTTAGACACAAATGTATTGCTTGTTAAATTTTCCCTTCACACTTAGCTTGTGGTCCTCCAGAGGTTTTTCATGGCCCTACTCTACTATCAGGTGGAACACTAAACCTAGCCTCAGAGGTACCAAAACATCTTTCACCCACTAGCCATTCCTAAGTGCAACCTCTTTTTCTGACCATATAAATTTACCTGCCACTATAGACAGACAATTTCCCACAGTTTCCCCAGCTAGCTTGGTCAACATGGGCATCCTGAGGCAGTGCAGCAACTACCTCATGTTCATGACAACCCTGTACTCCTAGTTCACACAAACTCAACATGTAAGAGATGCAACTATATTAAGAACCGTGAATCCATGCTCTCTCATACACCAGTTAGTACATATGACAATGAGTGGGTTGTCAGCATGCACACCTCACCTCCTACTGCACCCAAACCCACATCACACATACCTACATATGCAGAGGTCCTCACTAAAAACATACCTAAACACAGAGACCTCCCAAATGCAAACACAAGCATGCTAGACATAATACTTCCACTGCAGTACACAATACACATAATAGCTCACATACCAGTGTCTCACTCATCAAGCACTTAAGGCAAACCACAAAACCAAACATATTAGTCATAAGTAATTCCATCATGAGACACACAGATGTCCCTCTCACATGGCTGGATAAGGAAAAGGTCACAGTCAACTGTCTGTCAGGTGCAAAGATACACCATATAACACATGCACTCATGTCTCTCAACAACAGGTACTGTTATGACTCCATTAGAGTCCATGTTGGTGTGAACAACTTGAGACATACCTCTCTGGACTATATGAAGGGAGACATGACTGAGCTCTTGGACTATGTGTCTCAGGCAGGTTTGTCCCTATCCTTAAGCAGCATTTTACCTTCACCTAGGATGATGCCTCAATACAAACAGAAAATGACTGACTTTAAAAATTGGCTTAGTTTCTGGTGTCATTCTAAGGGGATCCAGTATCTGTCAGCCTGGGATGGCATGATCGATAGACCTCAATGCTTTGCAAGAGATGGTCTTCATCTGTCACCCCTGGGATTTCGGTGACTGGCTAAGACTCTTGCCACCCCCATAGTGCCTTTTTTAGGCAGTGTCTCAAGGACAAAATTCCTGACATAAAACCTCCATCGAAAAACAACCTCAAGGTTATGCTGCTAAACGCTAGGAACCTTAACATGAAACTGCACTCACTGGAAGCAGTCCTCACCTTGGAAGACGCAGACATTTATGCAATCATGGAGACCTGGTTCAAGGCTGTCCAGAGCCCCCCAGCCATACTAGGTTACACCTCCTTCCACACATTCAGACCACAAACTGAAGGTATGAAAACTAAAGGAGCTGATGTATCAATATTCATTAAAGATAAATACACCACAGGATTGGTCAAACAGCATGATTCCCTGGAGATACTTCAGGTGCAATTAACTGTTGGTAGTACACCTATTCAAGTCATTGCCAGCTACAGGATCCCCTACTTGAATCAGGACACACACTCTGACTATTTGGATTTACATGCGTCTATCAAGATACATCCAAACACCATGGTTTTGGGTGACTTTAACAACCCATCCATTGACTGGGCAAATTACTTGTGTTCAAACTCACTTGCCCTAAGTTTCCTCGACTTAGTTAACTCCAATGCCCTGGACCAGCTGGTTGACCCCTCACAAGGGATGCCAACATCCTGCATCTGGTGCTTACCAATATGGGAGATCACTGTAGAATCCCCACTGTGAGGTCTTCCCTAGTGAGATCTGACCACAAATCAGTCTCATTTGAAGTAACTATCCTACCTGACCCCCCCAGCAGCATCTAAACTAAAAAACTTCTCCAAAGCAGATTATAACCTCTCGCAGGATGGTATAAATAGATTCTCTGCACCTCCCCCCTCAGATGGAACTGGCAACTATCCCAAGTTCTACACCAATGCTTTACACAAACACCTGTATAACTGCATTGACTCGGCCATACCTGATAGGACCAAAACAGGCTCCTCAAGAAAGAACAAACCTGCCTGGTTGACAACTGCCAATAACAAGCTTTATAATAAGAGGAAGAAATTGCTATCTAAGAGTAAGAGGGAGTGAGCCCTAAACTGTAAACACTCCTTCATCAGCTTAAACAAACAAATAAGACTTCTTGTGAAGTCCTCCAAAGCAAACTATGAATCCAAATTAGATCCCTCAACTAAAGACAACCATAAGGCATTATTTAGTTACATCCGTAACCTAAAAGGAAAGGCCCAGATTTGTGCCGAACTGGTAGTTAATGATACCACATATACTCAGCCTGTGAACATAGCTAACCTGCTGGCCAACAGGTTCTGTGAAAACTTCACTCCCCTGTCTCTGCCACATGTACCCCATGACATCCCTCCCACCAGGAATACATGGGACCTGATAACATCCCAGGCTGTGTCCTACATGGGCTCCAACAAGAATTAGCAACGCCATTGGGTACTCTTTTCAATCATTGTCTAAGCACTGGCTTCATCCTAGCTGAATGGAAAAGGGCCACTGTTATTCCCTTGCACATGGGTGGTGCTTCCACTGACCCCAGGAACTATAGACCTATTAGCCTAACCTTATCAACAAAGACATAGGTAATCTCCAGACACTTGACCCTACTCAGTTTGAATTTGTCAAAGGGAGATCGTGCCTGTTAAACCTGGTGGACTTCTTTGAGATAGTCACCAAGTCCCTGGATGAGGAGAAATCTGTGCATACAGCCTACCTAGACTTAGCCAAGACATTTGACACTATCCCCGACTCAGGCATCATTGACAAACTCACCCAGCTAGGTATCAACCCTTATATCATTCGATGGGTCACTAACTGGTTCACTGATAGAATTCATACAGTCAAAATAGGGGAATCCGCCTAGGACCTCTAAGGTTTGGAATCTATTTCTCCGAAGTACAAGCAAAAACTAAAGGTCTGTGGCTGACAAAGTTTGCTGGTGACTAAAAACTGGGAGTGGTCATAGACATACCTCTCAACTGTACAGATTTTCTCAGAATGTTGATTTTTGCCTCATATTTTTGGTACATTTTTCATTAAATTGTGTTTTTTCTAGCAAATCATTGGCAAATTATTGATAATTTAAGTCAGAAATAAATGACAGACATTTGAGTTTCAGACTTCATATCCTTCAGAAAATTCATGCTAATGCAAAACCTGTTATTCTATCTACTTTCTAAGCTTCTAACAGCAATATTTAAAAACTGTCCCTATTTTTGGGACTTTGTCCCCCATTTTTATGGCTTTGTCCAAATTTCTTGCTCTAAGAGGTTGAAAGGTATGGTCATAGAATCTCCAAATGATGTCAACATCCTACAAAAGGGTCTTACACAACAAATGATTGGTGCCAAATTCATGGCCTTAAACTCAATGCAAAAAATGTACGATCGTCCCTTTCAGTAAGGGCAATGTTCCTGTTAATTACCATATCAATAGCAACATCTTAAGTACGCACTCAGTGGTGAGAGGCCTGGGCACTCAGGTTGACAACAACCTCACCTTTGACCACCATGTCTCTACAGTGGTAAGAAGGGCATGCTATACTGGTCATCTCATAAGTAAGCGCATTGCCTCCAGAAAAAAAGAAGTTATAACCTCCCTGTACTCTTCCCTCATCCAGCCAATAATTGAGTACAACGCCCCTTTTGGTATGTACTGTTCCAAGCACCTGCAGCAATTGGAGAGACCACAAAGGTTCCTCACAAGGAAAATTCTAGGTCTTCAGCATCTGTCCCATGTGGCTCATCTGAAATCACTGTCACTTTATTCTTTTTCATGCAGACTACTCAGAGGTGATCTCTGCCTTGCATACAAGGAAATCCCTGTCCCTGCCTTAATGGAAATGCTGCATCTCCGTAAGTCAAATGGTACACAGGTTACTCGCTCTAAAGACCTTAACTTGGTATGTGACATTAATAGAACCTGCTTGAGGGACAGATTTGTCTGCCAGAGGTTTCCACACCTTTGGAACAGACTCCCACTTTATGTCAAACAGAGCACCTCATTGGCCCTCTTAAAACGCAATCTGGACGATTGGATGGGTAAAGTAAATTCACCCCAGCGGTTCCACCTGTGACCCTCTTGGATAGGGGCAGTAGCTGCTGATTTTGGAAATAAGGGTACAACTTGGCTAGGCTTGTAAGGGCTCTAGGACCTTTAGCCTGGTAATTTCCTATGATCCTATGATCCTATGAACTGTCTACATTTATAAGACCAAACTATTTAAAAAGTCACCCTATTTTTCCGCCTTTTGTCCCACTTTTATTTATGGCTTGGACCAACTTTGCTACTGAAAGAGTTTTGGAGGCATGTACACATTACAAAAACCCATAAGGAAGCAGTAAAATTAGCAAAACAGCATCACAAACACAGATATACTAAGCACTAAGTCAGCTATGCATTCTCAGCATCAGAGATAAGACATATGTATCCCTGAATCCAAAAGTTAGAAAACAAGGATATGGCATAGTTATCATCATTTGCACAGGGTGTTGTGTGTGTGGGGGGGGGGGGTGCAGGCAGCCTAGGCTGACGCAAAAGTTAAGTTAGTGCGTGTTAGTAAGAAAGAGAAGTATCAAACGGCCAATGATACAGAATGAGCTTTAAGATTCACAACTGACCCATGTAACTGTTGTGTGTGTGTGCGTGTGTGTGTATCTCTATGGGTACTGCAGGTGAAATTGGTGTGCGAGCGTCTGCAAGAACACAGCCAAGCTCTGTTCTAGCTGTACATCCTGGTATGTTAGACAGGTGTCAGCCGTCCATGATAAAGGTGACAGTACATCATTGTCATCCTCGGCCCCGAGAATTGGCTCTGCCAGGAGCTGCACTGGCATGTGCATGCCCACAATCAGATGCACTGCTGCTACCTGAATGTGACTGAAATCTGCTGGATGAGGTCTCCTCATGAGTACCCCCAGGACCACGACCCCATGGACTGCCACATCTAGGTGTGGAGACCTCAACCACTGATGGAGCAGTGGAAGTAGTGCCACTGTGGCAGCGTGACTGGGCAAACCCCATCAGCTAATATCAGATGATGTGGCTGATCTACACCCACATGGATGCCATCACCCTCCCAGCAGATATTCCATCATAGGCATAGTCCATTCCACATGTCATTCATTAGATCCATTAAGTTGGCAACATGGTAGAGACAGTCTTGCATGTCAGCCTATGCCACATCTACAACCCTAAGTATTTCCCGGTGGCCCTTTTGGAACATGCCTGCACCTCCATGATGGCCCTAAACATATATCGAGTGGCATAGAAAGACACACCTGGATCAGGTGAAGGATGGACAGCAGGCCTCCTTCGAGCTATCCAAACAACCCTCTTGCATGGCACCTTGCCCACACTTTAGGTGTGGCCAGAGCCAACAGGCACTGAAGCCACAGTAACTACACTATCCTGATCAAGTATCTTACCCTCCACCTGTCCAATATCTGAGGGCTCAAAGGAATGGGTTTGCGTAGGTGTACTGGCTGTGTCCAATGGAATTACAGAGGATGGCTGAATGTCAACCTCAGTGTCAGATTCAACCTCTGCACCCCACCCAACTGTGCCTGTGTTTAGCCACCATCATCATCATCATCAGAGTCCGACGATACTCTGACATCAGATGATAAGAGTCCTACACTTCCACTGTCAGGATCACCTGTGATAATAAGCAGCAAACACAGGAAAGAAATTAATAGCAACACTGCTACAGTTCCATATATGTTAATGAACTAACACTGGTGCCTCTATCACAGATGGTACAACAATACACACACCTCACACATATGGATAAATTAATATTTCTGTGAAATGCTCATCAGTACTGAAATAAAAATGTTTGCCTTACCACGTGCAGATGACTCCACACTTTATAGAGAGGAAGGTCCTGGAAGAAGTTAAGCAAAATGTAAGGACACCATCATCACAATAACAATAACACAGGGAGAAAAATTTGGCCTTTATACATCCATTAACAATACATTTAACTGAAACTTGGATGGCACATCCATCCCAAGTCCGTGTGTGATGAACCAGAATGTGTTGTTAACTGTATCAGTCTATAACTAGTCCCCCCCAACAAAAATTATTAAACAAATTTAAGTATTTTTTCAGTTTTTTACTATACAACAAATATTTAAAAATTGACATAGGTAAGCCTACCTGGAAGATCCTCCTAGGACATAACTTGTCCTCCCTGAAAAAGCAGCACCAACATCAACCACATGCTATTTTGCACTTTCCACTGAGCTCTCTGGTTCCCTGACAGTGGACAGGAACTCACCATTTGGTGTCAATGGTGGCTCTGTAGCAGGCCCCCCTAGTAGCCAGCTGTCCACAGTCCACTGCAGCTTCTCTCCTCTGGACCGATGAATTCATGTAAGTAGCCCTATGACACACCTGATCATATGCCCTGCTGCATCACCCAACAGCACTCACATCATTCACAGTCTGGTTCCAAATTTGCATTTCTCCAGACATATACCCAGGTCCCCTATCAAGCAGAAAGGCACCTTGTTCCCAAAATGCTTGGACAATGATGTTGTTTTCGGGGTCACTAGATGGGGTTTGCAGGAATTGGAATGCTTGGGTGGCATAGTTCTAGGTGACATAAAACACAAAACAAGGATACTACACATAAATATCACATAAATAAAAGTCCTGCTTAGATATAACTCGTATTATTATTTTTTTCATTACCCATTGGAGAAACAAAAAACTTTTAAGTTATTCAAATATAAAACATAGTTTTGAGGTTGTAACTTATCACAGTCACACACAAATCAAAGTTTGAGCCAAAACAAGGAATAACAATAGCAAAGCAAACCTCTGCAAAAACATTTTGGTTGTGCCAACACAGAAATGGAACCTGCCCCACTACTCTTCAAACAACAGGAAAATGATATTTTTTGTACCAAACAAAGAAATAAAACATCAGTAAATTGTTATAAGTGCTGTCAAAGAAACTTTCCCAAAAACATGTGTACACGTTTACCACAGAACATTCAGTTTTATGCAATTGCCAGTCACCTCTACATGTAAACATAATATGGCATATTCTGTGTTAACTTGTGTGTGTTATTTTCGTCTATGACACAAAACACTTTCTACATCATGTAAAACAGATGACTCATGTCTGTGATTTTTTTTAAGGGTATGTCATATAGAATGTGGCCTTTCAAGTAAGCATTTTGTATTGCTTTCGCATGGTATTGATGTCTACTGAGTGTACTTTATCAAAATGAAATCAAAATATGTTTATCTTACAAAATAAAGTTTGACATAATGTGTAAGGAAGCAATTTAATCTGCTGGAAAATATAAATCCACAGTAGTGTTTGTAGCATTATGCACAGCTCACACCCTCCCTTTCAGTGTCTCCTCAACCCAAAGAGTGAGATTGTTTTCAGTCTGTTGAACTGTACCCTGCCAACTTACTGGAAGTGTCTGGTGACTGGAGGGCTGCTACCTTCTCTCCTCAGGACTTCTCACTTCATTTGTCCTGATCCTTCTACAAAGCAGCAAATATTTCACGAGTCTAGCTTTTTGGCTACTGACATAAATCAGAGTCAAAGCCTAGAAGAAATATCCAAGCTTGTCAGGACATTATTCTTACAGTATTCATTGCACGGGCAGTAGTAAATGAAAGCCTGTATGTTTCCTTAATTGAATTGTGAAGGCTCTAAAGAATTTCATTGGCAGTGGGCCAGCTATGAAAACTGCCACGCAAAGTGTTACCAGTTGTGAACAATTTCAAAAGGATTCAGACAGGAGAGATATCCATTTTAAAAGTCGTTTGCTGAAATATGAAGCTGAGTGTTTTTTTATTTATTTATTGTTTTGACTGTGCCACAGGGGGTCAGTGATAACAGAGTTGGGTAAATGAAATCCCCAAAAATTGTTTGTTGTGAGTAGCTTTTGTTATTAAGCAGGCTTTGCATAGCAAATCCTGGGAATTCATAATTTTCTGGCAAGAAAGGATTCAGGTCTGGAGTCTTACTTTAAAATGAGATTTGCTGAATATTTTTATAGAACTCTGAACTCTTTTCACCCCTTTGATAAATCATACTATGTTTGCTTTATAGTGGCAAAATATTATGTTGAGAATTTGACATATACTGATCAAATTCAGCCCTGTCATTTTACAATACACTGTTTATAATAATGTCCAGAGTCAGTTGCTGGAGTAAACTTCCTAATGTCAATGCCTTATTCATCTTTTAGTGACAACCACAGTTGACCTAATAGCTAGTTATTAAAGACTGGGTGTAGGTGAATACAGAGCATATTCCTGCCTTGTGTGGACTCTGTATGTATCTGCTGATGCAGGTGATTAACCAAATGAAAATCAAAATCTGGGTGTACTCAGTTGCAGTGACAATGCTGGATTTGTTGTGGTTCATAAATGTATACAACTGTCCTTGGGAGTCTTACTATAACTGTATATTAACTCACCCAGTTCTACATTATATAAAGATAAATCTGTTTAGAAGCATGCAATGTCTAACTTGCACTGGTAGTGCTGCTAGTTAGAATATCCAGAATGCATTTCTGGTTGCCTTCACTCAGATTCTAACAATTAAATTTGTTTCTTGCTGTGCAAATTGTTAGCAGTTTGCAAAGCCCTGCTGAGTATTCTTCATGCTTGTTTTGCAGTTTCTATTTCCATTGCCTAATAATTGGGGTTGGATGTGCCCTCTATCAAACAGAATGCATAGTGCTGTATAAAAGTGTACCCTGTAAGATTTAATAACGTGTGTGTGTGCCGAGTCCAGCACTGTGCCAGTGTGTTGAATACTGTACATGTTACAATGCACAAAAAAGTGGATAAAACCCATTCATAAGACTTAAAACATTGGCTCCATGTTATCTGTTTTTGTGTAATTCAACATGTTGCTCTATTTGCACTGCATTTGCCACCAGAGTCCATCTAAGGGATATGTCCCCCTCAGAAAGGATCCAAATTGTCTTCAGACCCAAAGGCACCCTCCACTACACCTTCCTCTGATAGAAAATTAGACAAAGAAAGGGAAAAGTCTAAAGAGTAGACGAGGGGGAAAGGATAAAGACAAAGAAAGAGACAAGTCTGATTGGGTTCCACCTTGCTTGTTGACGTACCAAACCACTGACATATTGTCTGAGTGTATGGCAATCACATCCTGGGTAGATGGTCCTTAAATGCCTGTTATGTTAGGAGGACCATTACAGAAAGAAAGTACAATACACTGAAAAGATGCAGTCACATGGACTGCACAGAGAAACAGTAAAAACAAATCCTCACAGACTATCAGACACTCAGAGGGCTGCCAGCATGAACAAATCAAAGCAGGTATTTTCAGTAATATGTACAGAGCCATGCTGCACAACACATCAGATAAATATATACAGTACGATGATATGAATGCCTAAAAATGACAAACTGGACAACTGGCTAATACATAGATAATGTGACAAAAGTGAGTATATTGACCGGTAGAACTGACAACAGACATGTACATATGCCATAGTGTAATACATTATGGAATTGTAACTCATAAGGCATAAAATAGGTCAGGAATGAGAGCATAGTATTTACATTATCTTCAAATTTTTTGACTTTATATGAGAAAGTATTCAAAGCTCAGACAGATTTGCTACTCATGAAATTCCTTTACACCTTTATTTAAAAAAGCGTCAGTACTGCATTGGTATCACAGTATCACACTTTGTAAGACATTTAAAAGAGGCAGATTATACCTCTTTTGCATATAATGCAACTGACTAAAACAGGACAACTAATAAAGATACATAGATTCATAGATTAGTACTAGGCTAACTGTCCTTGTGGGCCATTCTAAGCCTAGCCAATTACCCTATCTGAGAACCAAATTCTGTGGCTTGTGTCTGCAAGGTAAATACCTTAAACATTATGCCAACCTTCCAAAATTAGGTTTTCCATTCAAACTATATCAATTGCCCTTGGAGGCCATTTTAACATAGCCAACTACCACATGTGAGAATCAAACCTTGTATCTTCTAACTAGGAAGCAAACACCTTGACCATTATGCCATACTCCTATCATCTCTACATACTCATTTATTCTCAAAGTAAAATGTGAAATGTTTCCAAACTAACAAAAATATGAATACCAGTGTATAAGGCCCTGTTTGCCTACTGGTATAAAAAACAAACTTTGATCAAAACTGTGGAGTACCATAGCTATTCAGTTAGAAAATACAAGGAAATCATGTACTTTTTCTCTCTGTTATAAACCGTAAGCTGCCCATGGGGGTCCAAGCCTTTGTGTCTCCAGTAAACATGCTTTCCACTCCAAAGCCAGCATTGAGGTAAGTTATTATTTTTCTCTAGCACTTGAAAGAACTACATCTGTTTTTGTTAGGGTCTGCAGACCATAGTTTGATGTCATAGTGATTCTTTTTACATTCAAGAATGTAGATTGGCAGTATCCTTTCTGCATTTTCAGAGAAATATACAGTGTTTGCATTTGTAATGCTCTAGCAGAAAACGAAAGCAAAACTACTTGCACCTGCTTGATACAGTAGAATATATTGTGTGGATCCCTGTTGTTTTCCTTCGCATGTGCACTGGGCCATTCTTATGGCATTGCCCATAACACCCAAGGGATAACATAGCATAATGAATGCCCCAGAGTCACCCAGCCTCATTTACTCTGCATTATTTATTCATTTATTTATTCATTTGTTAACAGATTAAGTGAACTTTTTATTAGTAACCCAGGTACTTGGAATGCATATAGTGATTGCATAAATCATGTAGGCAGTAGAAGTGTCTCAACCAATACCACTCTGGGAAGGATATGAGTTCTAATCCCACTCCAGGTGCTAGACTTAACTTTTCAGTAATGACAATGCAGTGCAGTATAAGGAAGGCACCACACTCCAGAGTGTGTCATCCTTTGGATAAGAAGATGTTAAACAAAGATCCCATCTGCTTAAGTTGGTTGTAGCTCAGATGAGTGTAAAAAAATATAATGGCACTTATCAAAAACAGTTAGTGATAGATTATTTGATAGATTACCTAAGGAGGCAGACAGTAAGGTACAGTAATGCAGGCACTGATTACTTACCTTGCTATGTTGGGAAATTCATGAGCTTTGTTTAAAGAAAATCACCTTAGCCATCAGAATATGACAGTATAAGTGTGCTGTGCTTGTTGTCATTATTTACTGTAGAAACAAAAGCAGGAACACACACCATTAGTATGAAGACAAAATTAACACCTCTGTGTGCCTCTTCCATTTGAACAATGATGAATCATTTCTGTGAGATGACTATAGGGTTTGTCAGTTATTTTAGTGGGATGAGAGACCTGCTTATTTTAGGTCCATTTTTCAGATGTATCATGGTTGCATTGCTTTTTTTTCCCCTGAGGTCTGTTGGTCATTACAGAAAAATAACAATACCCCTGACATTTAGTTGTGGGAAATGTGCTTTTTAAAGCCTTTTTCATGGAATCTTTACTGTACAGTATAAGAATAAGAGTTAGCAAAGTCAATAATAGCAGACGCTGGATTAAATTTGTGTTGTATCTGGCTATTTAGATAAAGAGGAGCTGAGTTTAGCCTAGGTAATCATTACATGTCATCAGCTTTGAGGTAACATCCCCCTCTGTTGACTGGCTTTGAGTAATTTCTCTTTTCCTTTAAGGTAGAGTTAATAGAATTTAATAATTAATATTATTAGCTAATCCATTTTTAAAATTAGATTTATGACTTAGAGAGTGTTTATGAGTGGGTTTTTTTCACCTATCGCAAGTCATCTCTTCCCCTTGCCAATTTTGCTTAGGGTTGTTGATTTGTACATTACTGCATTGTTGGAATAAACATTGTTCATAAAAAATGAAGATAGAAAGCTGGTGTACCAGCTAAATGATTAAATATTATGTACACATGTCAATAATATCTCATGTGATTGCCAGACTGCATTAAAATAAGTCAATAAACAATTTAAAAATAAATGGAATATTTAACATATCTTGAACATATCTTGAACATATAGTCTCATGGCTCACTCATGGCTTTGCCACTCATCAAAAACTTGTTCCCTATACCTACAATATTGTACATATATGTACTTTGTGTGCAGGTATGAGTGTGTATGCTGTACTGAGTTTGATATGTGAGTCTGTGCACTGACTGCAGACATTGAACCAGCATGGAAAGGTACTAATTGAATGAGTACAGCTCTCTGATCCTGGCATAGAACAGTGTACAATCAGCTGCCTTAGCATCACTTGATAGATGGCCAACTGGCTGCATCAGGTGTGGACACAGTCTGCTAATCAGTGCACAGCAAGGCATATGGATGCTCAGGAATAATCGTCCATTCACTGCAGGGACTAGTGTGTCTGTTGACTGCTAAAGACAAAGGAATGTTACAAACATTATCTCCAGTCAGCACCGAGGACAGCACTGGAACAGGGCCTTCTCAAGAAGGTGTGAGAATTCATTTCAAAAGCTGTTTCCCTCTGGAGAAGTATCCACTCTGGGGAGCAAGACAAATGTTTGGTCTAACAGGGAAGACCAGAACCTGTAGACCATCTGATGGTTGACTGCAGATCAGGGGAAAGAAAAAGACACACTGCTGAAAGCTTTTTCATGGTTCCTATTGGAATTCCTAAATCTGACCTCCTCTAATTTCATGAGGCTCATAACCAGTTAAAAAAAGCTAATTATTACTAAGAAAATTACATTTGGACTTGAGAAGAAATATATATACACTCAAATAATCCAAACATATTCTTCATAGAAAAGTTATTTAATCCTGGGCAAACCTCCACTCCCATACCTTTTTCTTGTCTGCGATCACTACTCACATTAGCAAATTATTTTCATGATATACTGCAGTCAAATAGCAGCACGCTACAGTTCATCATCACTTATCTGTCTTCATCCTGCAAACCATCTTGTCAGGTTTAGAGTATAGATATTCCTCTAAAATGAAATCTACTTCATCTTTAGTTGACAATCTGCCCCTCACACGAGTTCTTAAAATTCTCAGCAAGTGAACATTTTCAGCAAGTCCTACTAATTACCCAATATCAATATTAATTAATGAGTATCTCAAACACAGCATTGTTCCAAGGATCTGGGGGAAAAGGTGCTTATTGTACCATTACATGAAGGAAGAACCTCAACTGCATTAATATTATCATCACATAGCAGTCCTGTCTCCTTTATCAAAAATTCTAGAAAAATGCATCCACTCACAACCACTTCAATACCTAAGCAAATACAACCTTATCTCAAATTTACAACATGGTCCAGCCCTAACAATAACACTGAAATTGCCCTATTAGATGTCCGAGATTACATCATTGACCGACTAGATCATGGTTAAATTATCAGCTCCACCTTTTTCAGATGTCCCCAATGCATTCAGTACGATGAACAGTGCCTTTTGTTTCATAATTCTAAGTAGTTATGGTCTTTTCCTCAGTGCCATTAAATAATTCAAAAGCTAAATGTGCAAAGGTTTGATTGTTAAGCTAATGCTCTACTGGCCTTCAACAATCCTGATTACCATAAACCCATATGGACACTTTCTACTTCAGACACATATACTAAGATTATTTTGAAGGCAGTTAATGAATTGACTACTTTTGACTATAAGGGGACATTTACTATTATTATTATTGTCATGTAATGTATCTGTCACATCTGTCTACTAATGAAAAAAGGCAACTGCAAGTCGAATCAACACAGTTTAATATATTTAGCGCTTTCATCCGCCAAATAGCTGGACTTCATCAGAATGTTACAAAAATCACAAAAGTCAGCTTAAATACCCAGAAACCCCAACCTAATGAGTTAATTAACACATATTAAAACAATTAATAAAAGACTGCTTAATGAATATCAATGTACATTTTTTCTACTACTAATCTTTATTTTTAGCATCAGGTTACCTGATCTGGTGGAGTAGCCCAAGTGGCATGCTCCAGACAGAGCCTTTCAAATGGAAGCAAATGAAACATCGCATTATGGACCAGGTAGCAGTCATGTATTATCAACTTATAAGAAACAGAATATAATGATAGTTCCTGAAGCTATAGAAGTAGTTCACGTTTTCCAGTACAATGATTAACAACTTTTATTGACGTAATTGTGCTACCAGGTATGCAGTCATCAGCATATCCAGTCACCCATATTCCATGATCCCATGTACCACTTTATATGTGAGAAGAAGAGCACAAAAATACATGTCCCAGTATGGTGTCTTGTGAGGCACAGCTTTTATCCACTGTTAGCATACACAAGTAATGCCTTGTCTTGATTTGCTGTGTCATGAACTTAATCATTGTTTTACCCATTGAATCACATATGGATTAGCATTTATTTCTTTTAGTTTTGCAATTATTCTCTTCTGTATCACAGTGTTAAAGACTTGGTAAAGCCCAGGTAAACAGTTTGCAAGTGCTATTCTTTCCTCTTCAAAGAGTGCCACATGATTCAAAAGGCAAGGTCTTTCCTTAGAAAAATGTAGTGATCCGTATATAACAGTAGTTGCTCCCCTGTATCATTTTGGAAAAGCTCTGTTATGACACTCTCCATGATTCTACCCAAAATACTGATCAGGCACCTGTAACTAAATTATTTGGGTCTGATGTAACCTACACACATGTGATTTGGTATCTCAGGAGCCTGTCACCATCATTTAGAGATGTATCCATATGCTGAAATGTTGATTAACACAAATGTTTAGTTGGAGTTGTCTTGCTTCTGTGTAGAAAATATCAGATATGTTGTCTGGTCCAATGGAACAAGATTTTCTTTATGTGTAACACCTGATACCATGTTTGTGGTGATGTTAGGATATCATACTTTTGATCCTGTAGGCCTCTGAATATTAAAGGGTAACTTATAATTGTTGTAAATCTTTAAGATCAGGTTCATAGCTAGATCCAGATGGTTTGATAAGAAAATGAAGTAGTTTCTGTACTTGATTGAATCTAGACTTACTTTTACAAGAAAATTAATTTCTGAAAGCTAAGTATTGCCTCTTTTCTCTTTTATTCCACCAAAATATGTGCTCATGAATGCAAGAATCAATATAAGCCACTGAAATTATTCTTATCATACTTACTTGTTCCACTGAACAGAGCATCCCAGCCTGTTTTAAGTATGTCATTTATTTCAACATAGTTTCCATTCATAAAGTCTATGAAGGATGCTTTATTAATAAAAGGAGTTTGGTTATAGTCTTACATTAAACATTATGGTAACATGATTGCTGCTAATTATGCAAGACATAGTCATGGAAGGAGACCAGAAACATCTTCGGCTTGTCAGTGTAGTGTCTAAAATATTCCATATTTCTAGTTGGGGTATTCAGATGCACATTAAATAATTGTGTAACTCTCTGTCCAGAATACATAGGTGCATCTATTTGTCTATTTAACTCTTACAATGCTGTACCTGTAAGTGCCTGAAATAATCTGTTAATTGTATCTGTGGAGATGTTCTCTCTTAGCCTCCAGTGAAGAATTGGCTATACCCAAATGGGCCAGCCAAGTTGTCAAATGGAAATAAATGCATAAATAAATAAATAAACCTAAACCCTAACCTAGGTACAAATAAGCACTGACTTATATCTGATGGCTTGAATTAAGCTGGAGATAAATAAATCTGCCTGGGTGATCTTTTGTTTATACTTAAACTGCCTCCCTAGTTCTACTAAGACCTCAGCTTCCATGATGACCCTGAAATAGACCCTAGCCTCAGCCTTAGTGCCATGATTTAGGGGATTATGATTAAGACAGTCTGCTAGATATATACACATAATTTGTCTGGATCTAGTCTCTAATTTCATACTCATATCTAATTCATCTCCATGATTCAAAATAAACCTTATCTCAAGCTCTATTCACAATTGTTATAGCTACAGATTTGATAATATTTTGTGATGGGTGGCTGATATGAAGTGTGTTTAGTGTTATAGACATAGTTCATAGGTGTGTACTAGGTTAATGGCCCTGGAGCCTTTACAAGCCTAGCCCATAGAAGTGTCTTGGCATCGTGCCACCCGATGTTAGTTCCCAGTGCCTCAATCAAGCAGAGCCACTGGAGTGATCCCTGGGGTGAACTTTCTATTTCCCATCCACTCATCAAGATTTCTCTTGAAGCGGGCCAGTGAGGTGCTCTGTTTGACATATATGGCAAGTCTATTCCAGAGCATGGGCAGTCTCTGGGTTATGAACCTGTCCCTCCAGCATGTTCTGTTGATTGTGGCAATGAGTTTGAGGTCTCTGGAGCGTGTGGTGCAGAGGGATTGGGATTTCTTTAGATGTAGCATTTCTAACAGAGCTGGGTCAGACATGGCTTTGTAAATCAAGCAGAGATCGCCTCTTAGTAGACAATATGAGACAGAGAATAGCTGGAGTTTTTTGAGTCTGTCTGAGTAGGACATGTGTTTAGGGCCTAGGATCCTCTTTATGAGGTACTTTTGTGGCCTTTCCAGCTGTTGCATGTGTCTAGTGAGGTACATGCCAAATGGGGCACTATACTCAATGATTAGCCTAATGAGGGAAGAGTAGAGAGAGATGATGACCTCTTTCTTTCTGGATGCAAAACCCTTGGTAATGAGATGTGCCACATAGAAGGCCTTTCTGACCACAGTGGCAATGTGGTGGTCGAAGGAGAGGTTGTTGTCAACCTGTGTCCCCAGACCACTTATAATGCCTCCAGTGTTCAGTGGGCTCCAATCAATGTGGTAATTAGTGGGAGCTGAGTTTTTCCCAAAGGGGATGATGACGCATTTTTTGGCATTAAGCTTAAGACCATGCTTTCAACAGCAGTCATTGATCTCAATGAGGCCTTTCTGTAGGAAGTCTACATCACTTGGGGAGTTAATAATGGCTCCCAGCTTGCAGTCATCTGCGAACTTGGTCAGCCAGACTCCCTCCATCTTGGCATGGACTTCTGAGAAGTAAATGCCAAACAGGAGAGGACCCAGGATCAATCCCTGTGGAACTCCACTCGTGACTGGTCAGCAGTCTGACTTGGAGTCTGCTACTTTCACACTGTGCATTCTATCTGTGAGCCAATTTGCAACACACCTAGGGATATAGGAGTTGATGCCTAGTTTGGTGAGTTTATCAATAATTCCTGAGTGGGGAATTTTATCAAAGGCCTTGGCTAGATCGAGATAGGCTGTATGAACTCCCTTGCCCTCATCCACAGCTCTGGTGATTGACTGAAAAAAGTCAACCAGGTTGAGTAGGCATGATCTACCTTCCACAAAACTAAATTGTGTGGGATCTGGAGTTTGGAGATTCCTTATATCCTTGTTAATTAGGTCCATAATGATGCGCTCCATAGCCTTACATATCAGACTTGTCCGGCTAATGGGGTGATAATTCCCAGGGTCTGTATTCACTCCCCCTTTATGGAGAGGGATGACTGTAGCAGCACAGCATTTGGTAGGGACAAAGCCTGAGGTGAGGCTGTGATTGAACAAGGTACACAGATGTGGTGCTGCTTCACTTTGTAGTTCATGTAGAACACATCCAGGGATATTGTCAGGTCCCATGGAAGCTGTATTCTTGGCCTTGGACAATGCAACTTTAACCTGTGCTGCAGTAATGCTGGGTGCCTGGCATTCCTTCAGTATTGTGAATGGTCCTTTGGGGGGGGTAAAGTTGGCACTGAATCTGTTGGCCAGTATGTTGGCAACATCTGTTGGCTCAGTATAGGAGGTACCATTGTGCCATGGAGATTCTTGATCTAACTATAGAAGGCTTTATGGTTGTTTTTAGTGTCTGCCACAATTCTGCCTTCATAGCTGGCTTTAGAGGTTTTGATGAGGGATCTCAACTTTTTGTTGAGGCTAATAAGGAATTTTTCCAGTCTTGGGACTTCACCTTTTTGTGCAACAGTTTCTTCCTTCTGTTGTAGAGTTTATTAATGGCAGGGGACCACCAGATTGGCTTCCTTTTTTGGAGGAGAGCATCTTGGTTCTATTGGGTATGGCTAGTTCCATGCATTTATGTACATGTTCATACAGTGCATCGGTGTATGATTCTGCAGTCATGCATCTATTTTCCATTGATATGGGTGCTGTGAAGTTAGCCACCTCTGTTTTTAGGAGCCCAAAGTCAGCTTTGGAGAAGTTTTTCATGGTGGTTACCTTTGCAGGGGGTGTGGGTGAGATGTGGATTTCCATGGTGATTAGTTTGTGGTCCAATCTAACCAGGGGGGAATTGATTGTTGGTGTAGAGCAACGGTTGCCCATGTTAGTAATAATCAGGTTAAGGAAGTTTCTTCCTCTAGTGGGGGTAAGAATGAGCTGGTCCAGGGCATTTGAATTGATGAATTCCAGGAAGCGCTGGGCCAGTGTATTGGTGCATGAGTAGTTTTCCCTGTTGATGGAGGGGTAGTTGAAGTCACCTAATATGAGAGTGTTGGGCTAGACCCTAATAGTTTCCAGGGTGCTTAGAAACATAGAGTGAGAGTCTTGGGACATGGTTGGTGGACCTATAGAGGGCTACAACCTGAATCACCATCTTACCAAATGTTAGTTGTACCTGAAGTAGCTCAGATGCATTATGCTGGGCTACTAGTGTGGAGGTGTGCATATCCTTTATGAATATGGAGACGCCACCGCCTTTAGAGCTTTGGTCCATGTTCTGGGGCCGAAAGGTGTGAAATGAGTTATAGCCTGGTAGCGCAGGGGTACTTTCTGCTGCTTTCAACCAGGTCTCCGTTACAGCACAAATGTCAATGTTCTCCATTTTGAGGAGTGCTTCGAGCAAGTGCATCTTTATATTTAGACTTCTAGCGTTGAGCAGCATGACCCTCATTGCATTTATTAATAGCTGTTACTGTGGTAATTTGGTCTTTAGAACATCGCCTAAAAAAGGCATTATGGGGTGGCAAGAGCCTTAGCCAGTATCTGGAAACCCAGGGGTGGCAGATGCAGGTCATCTCTGGCAAAGCATCAATGTCTGTCAGTCATGTCATCCCAAGCAGACAGATTCTGGATCCCCTTAGAATGACACCAGAAACTTAGCCAATTGTTGAAGTCAATCATTTTATGCTTGTACTGCAGTATCATTCTGGGCGATGGTAGGATGCTGCTCAGGGCTAGGATCATACCTGCCTGTGCCACAAAAGCTGAGAGCTCCTCCATGTCT
The DNA here is from genome assembly GCF_019279795.1 of Protopterus annectens. Classification (NCBI taxonomy): domain Eukaryota; kingdom Metazoa; phylum Chordata; order Ceratodontiformes; family Protopteridae; genus Protopterus; species Protopterus annectens. The sequence continues at coordinate 1,112,460,833 of NC_056729.1, read as the reverse complement.
CTTTTCATATAGTCCAGGGAGGTGCATCTCAGGTCATTCACACCCACATGGACAGTGACACAGTCATACTTGTACTTGTTGTGGAGTGACCTGAGAGTGTATGTTATGTGTCGGATTCTGGCACCTGATAGACAGCTGACTGTTGCCTTCTCCTTATTCAACCTAGTGAGTGGAACATCAGTGTGCCTCACTATCGAGTCACCTATGATTAGTGTATTGGCCAAGTTGTTTTGCCTTAGGGGCATAGGTTGAGGTGCACACTGTGTAGGGGAGCTGTGTGTTTTGTGGTTTGTGCTGTGTTGTGGTGGTCGAGTGCATTTCTGCCTTGGAGGTCTCTGCTGTTTGGGTAGATTTCTATTGAGATCCTCCATGAAAGTGGGTGTGTGGTTTGTGTTTTTATGTGAGAGTTGTGATGGTGGGTGTTCTGGAGGGTTATGCGTTGCATGTGGTGTGGTGCAGGTGTTGACCTTCTCCTCTTGACCAGCTATTCTGGTTTTGGCTTGAGAGTGCATGGCTTCCAATTTGGATATATAAGTGCATCTCACACAAGTCTGAGTGTTGGGAGGTAAGAGGCGAGGGTTTTCTGTGTACGTGGGGCAGTTCTACACTACCTGAGAATGCCCAAGTTCACCAGGTTAATAGGAGAAAGCACAGAGAACTGACCTTTAGACATGTGGGGGGGTGGTCATTATTAGTAAGTAATGGAACTGTTTCCTTATATATTCCTTTTACAGGAAAAGTGTCATTCAAGGTGTCTGAGTCTGTACAGAGCATTGCCAAACACCTTAGGCGAAACTAATATGTAGACCCTGAAAATTTAAGGATGAACTATTTAGGCAGATATTCTAAAGTTAGAAAGAAATCAAGCAGTACTTACTGAAAAATAAAGAATTAGCTTGTCAAGAATGATGAAAAGAGGAGAGTTGCATGAGTGGCTACTAATGCTGGTCTCAGCACAGCTTCACTCTGTTGGGATACAATACTCCTTTGCTTCTTCTCTCACCAGAAGCAAAATGTTAGCACCAATCCCAAAAAGAGAAGCAGGCCATGGCCTGTTTGGTGATCCACAGTTATGTCCACTCTGTCTCAAGCAAAACCCACATATGGGGGTGAAAGATGATTAAAGTCACAGACAGCATCTCCATGTCATTGTGTGCATCTTCTGTTTTCCATTATCTATACTCGTTTTGTAGCTGGAGGAGTTCACCATTTCCTAAGGTTCTAGCATACCCTTGTGGGATGACTAACTGTTTTCTAAGCAAACATCACAGGTAAAAATGGAGAGAGCTATGTATAACTTTAAACATATTGTTACACGTCTCCTCACACTGTTGGTCAAGCTTTGTTTCAACAGGTTTGTGTGCCCGGAATTATAAGCAGGACATTTTTAATCAGGATGAGAACACTTAAAGCCTAATACCCATGAAAGATAACAAAAACTTGAATTGTATTGCTAATAAGTATCACACAGCCCACCTCCACTGGTAAATTACCTTGCCATTAAACAAGCTTCAAATTCTGTCTTGGCTACTGTGGACACCAAGGTGTAGAGGGATACAGTCATGACTGCAACCCAAATGACCAGATTGAACTAGCAACCAGAATGCTAGAGGTACTGACACACTGTTTTGTCTCTGAATGTATTGAGGCATTCTGTATAGGGAAGAATGCACAACCATAGATCTAGGTATCTTGGACATACAGATAGCTCCAATGTACTATAAAGATAATGGACATATCTATAGTACCTGCCTTGATAGAGGGTGAGCTTGGCATAATGGTTAAAGTCTTCACCATACAACACAAAGTATAGAGTTTGATATTGACCTTGGGTTATTGGCAATGCATAAAATGAGATGGCAACCCAGCCAATAATCAAACTAGGAAACCTCTTGCTGTGCTATTGTAACCATGACTATTATAATACTATCAAACATGTGATGTGTAGTAGCATACAGGACAACGTATAAGTGCATGTAGCTATAGCATTAGCACATCATGTACCCATTATATATTCGGTGGAATCCGGGCACAGACAGGTGCACACATACAAACCCATGCACAAGCATTAGTACATATGAACACAGTGTCCCATACAAATGCATTTCTGTACTCCTATATTTTAAAAAAGTGAAAAAGTATTTTTGTTTTATAGATGACCTACTTTTTCTCTTTCACCCATTTGTTGAGTAGCTTGCATCATTTACTCAGGAAATAGAAAAACGATGGTGTAAAGTTTATCATACCACGTGATTCTTTAAATGAAATGAATTAGACCTGTTACTGGAAGCAAACAATGACCTTATTCTTACAAGAATTTTAAGAAAAGATATATCTGTAAATACTTCTTTTCATGCTACTGGTTCCTTCCTGTTTCACCTGACGGAAGCCCTGCCTTATTAAGAATATCTAAGATTATTTAGTAGGCAAGTTTTTTTTTTCAAGTGCTTGTTGATATTACAGTTAGACTGCATGAAAAGTGTTATTCACAAGCAGTTTAAACTAAAGACTAAGTAAATATTCAGATAAATAAATATTCAAATAGCACTGTGATGCACAGAGCTAAACATGAAGAAATAGAAAAGTAAACTGTGTTGCATATTATTTGATCCACACTGGTAAATTAACAAGTGTTCTGCAGAAATACTGCTCTCTCCTTTTGGGAATTCCAGTTGTCCAGCAAATGTTACCAGAAAGGTAAGCTATTTCCTTTTGAAATTCCAAAAGCATATCAAACAGGCTAGTGTTAACTACAATAAAAACAGTAGCACAGTCCAGTATTACTGAAATGATTGTAGGAGGCCCACGTTGCCCTTTGCTTTACTGGAGAAATAAATGCCTATTAATGGAAAGATATTTAGATTAAATGAGAGCTTTGAATATAATTTGCTCTCAATTTATTACTCTTTTGATATGTTCAAGTGCAACAATACCAACAGTTCAATTTCCTTTTATCTTAGCTAGGATGAGATGCAAACCAGAATAATTGGGATGCCTCGGTGTTTGGTAGTGACAGAATTGGTAAAGCAATGTGTTCACTTTGAGTGGTACAGTTTATGACAGCAAACCATTCCAGTGTAGACAGGCAGAATTCTGAATGACAGGCACTGTGAATAAAAGGACATGTGTGCAAATGTGTGTGCTTGTGTGTGTGCGTGTGCGTGTGTGCGTGTGTGCGTGTGTGCGTGCGCGTGCGTGTGTGTGTATATATATATATATATATATATATATATATATATATATATATATATATATATATATATATATATCCACCTAACAATCCTGGTGCTCGCAGTCAAACACAGAATGCACGGCCCAAAACAAACTCCACCAAAGGTCCAGCATAAATATTCTCCTCCAGAATACTTTCAGAAAGTCAGTCCATATGGCAATACAAATAATTCAAGTGAGTGACTCATTCTTGTTCCTGTGTGGAGTTACATGTTCCTGATGCGGCTGTAGGGCAACTACCTGCTGTATGTGCTGTTGCTTCCATTAAACTTGAATTATTTGGATTGCCATATGGACTGACTTTCTGAAAGTACTCTGGAGGAGAATATTTATGTTGGACCTTTGGTGGTGTGCACATATATATATATATCTATATCTATATCTATATATATATATATATATATATATATATATATATATATATGTACACACATATATATATATATATATATATATATATATATATATATATATATATATATATATAATATATGCATTTTTATTCATATGTCTAAGGTGAATGTGTGCTCTGCATTATAGGTGTGCATGAAATGTACCTGGACTTATGAATATTTGCACTTGGAGGAAAGGGATAAAAAGGTATAAATTGTGTTGTCGGCTGTTGATCATACCTCCTACATGGTAATTAGGCATCCTGCTGTTAATTTTTCTCTGAAGTATAGGTGTGCTGCCTACTGGTGTTACTGATATCTCAAATAAAATTATACAATATATTTCAATGTTATATAAATAAGGTAAGCCACTGCTAGGGTTCCTAAACAATAACTTAACAGGGTGTAGCATCTAAGGACTATATATTCATAAACATAAGAACTTGCTCCTATTTCTGACCCCCGCACACTCATACCCACGATGATGTATTAGCCATGTGCTTTAATAATCAAAGACTAAAATGTCTGGTGAGGCCACCTAACCTGGACCGAAACACTAAAGGCGGAGGCATGTCCATATTCATTAAGGATATCCACACCTCCAGGCTAGTTGCTCAGCATAATGCATCCGAGATCCAAGTGCAACTAACTCTGGTCAAGATCGCAATCCAAATTGTAGCTTGCTACAGATCCCCCACCATGCTCCAGGATTCCCACTCCTCATTTCTTGATACACTGGAAAATATTAGGGTGCAACCTAACACCCTAATAATGGGTGATTTCAACTACCTCACCATTAACTGGGAAAACTACTCATGTACCAACTCTTTTGCTCAACGTTTTCTGGAATTCATAAATTCCAATGCCTTGGATCAACTTATCCACACCCCCACCAGGGTCAGCAATATCCTAGACCTGGTCATTACCAACATGGGCAACCAGTGTTCCACACCATAGGTCAATTCCTCGTTGGTCAGATCTGACCACAAGCTAATCACCCTAGACATCCACATCCCGCCACCACACTTCTTAAGACAGAAGTGGCAAACTTCACAACACCCATGCAGAAGGACAATAGAGGTATGACTGCTGAATCCTACACAAATGCACTTTATAAGCACTTACACGAGTGCATGGATCATGCAATCCCTAACAGAACCAAGATGCTATCCTCCAAAAAAAGGAAGCCAATCTGGTGGTCCCCTGCCATAAACAAACTTTACAACAGAAGAAAGAAACTGTTGCAAAAAAGGGTAAAATCCCATGACTGGAGGAGCTCCCTGGTTAGCCTCAGTAAAAATCTGAGATCCCTCATAAAATCCTCCAAAGCTAGTTACGAAAACAAAATCATCACTGATTATAAAGACAACCACAAAGCATTCTATAGCTATGTCAAGAATCTCAGATCTGCCCTGAGTTACAGCACAATGGCACTAAATATACAGAACCAACTAATACTGCCAACATCCTGGCAGATAGGTTCAGTGCTAACTTTACCCCCCTCTCACCCCCTAAAGGGCCCATCTCTATACCGGAAGAATGCAAAGTTCCTGTAATCATTGCTGCATAAGTAAAAACCACACTCTCCAAAGCCAAGAACACAGCATGCATGGGACCTGACAACATCCCAGGCTGTGTTCTACATGAACTACAGAAAGAAATGGCACCCCACCTAAGTACCATGTTCAATCATAGCCTCACCTCAGGCTTTGTGCCCACTGTATTGGTGCACAGCGATGGTTATCCCACTCCACAAAGGGGGAGCCACCACAGACCCCAGGAACTGCCACCCCATTAGGCTGACAAGCCTGGTCTGCAAGGCTATGGAACGTATCATCATGGAACTTATAAGCAATGACATTGGTAATTTCCAAACTCTGGACCCCACCCAGTTCAGGTTTGTAAAAGGCAGATCATGTCTCCTAAACCTGATAGACTTCTTTGAAGCAGTCACCAAAGCCATAGATGAGGGTAAGGTGGTTCACACAGCCTATCTAGATTTCGCCAAGGCTTTCAACGCCATCCCCCACTCTGGAATTATAGATAAACTCACTAAACTAGGTATAAATCCCTATGTCACAAGATGGGTTGCCAACTGATCCACTGACAGAACCCACAGAGTGAAAGTAGCAGACTCCAAATCTGACTTCAGACCAGTGACAAGTGGAGTACCACAGGGTTTAGTCCTGGATCCTCTCCTGTTTGGTATCTACTTCTCTGAAGTACAGGCTAACACAGAAGGTCTTTGGCTAATGAAGTTCGCAGATGACTGCAAATTAGGAGCCATAATCAAAATTTCTAACGATGTGGACATCCTACAAAAGGGCCTCACTGAGACAGATGCCTGGTGTCAAAGCCATGGCCTCAAGCTCAATGCCAAAAAGTGCATTGTCACCCCCTTTGGTAAAAACTCTGTACCCATGAGCTACAACATAGGCGGTAGTATACTTAACACCGAAAGTGTGATAAGAGACCTTGGGACACAGGTGGACAGCAGTCTCTCCTTTGATAATCACATCGCCACAGTAGTCAGGAAATCCTTCTATGTGGCACACCTCATCATGAAAGGTTTCCCATCCAGGAAAAAAGAGGTAATTGTTCCCCTCTATTCATCACTCATTAGACCCATTATAGAGTACAACACCCCTTTTGGTATGTACCTCACAAGACATCTACAACAACTACAAAGGCTGCAAAAATATCTCACAAAGAGGATTACCAGCCTCAAACAGATGCCCTACACAGACCGTCTCAAAAAACTCCAGTTTTACTCTATCACATATCACCTACTCAGAGGCAATCTCTGCCTAACATACAAAGCTATGTCAAACCCAGAGCTGTTGGACATGCTCCACTTAAAGAAATCCCAGTCCCTCCGAGCTACACACTCTAGGGACCTAAACCTTGTCACCACAATAAACAGAACATGTTGGAGGGATAGATTCCTGTCCCAGAGACTTCCCATACTCTGGAATAAACTACCTATCTATATCAAACAAAGCTCCTCATTAGCACTCTAAAAGAAAAATCTTGATGATTGGATGGGAAATAGGAAATTCACCCCGGGGATCACTTCTGTGGTTCTGCTTGACAGGGGCACAGGAAAATAATTTTCTTGGATGGTGAAAGCCAGGGTACCTTTTTGACTAGGCTTATATAGGCCCTAGGGCCAATAGCCTAGTACCTACCTATGAACCTATGAACATGCCGGAACATTGCTCTGCAAGATATGCTACGTGTGTAAGGCCAGTGGTTTAAAACAGTCTATAGATGTTACATGTGCTGTGTTTGGGGAAGCAACAATACAAGCATGTATAGCCCATGAATGTGTAGAAGTTCAGGAGGTCTGCTCTTCCCCAGCTAGTGAGGTATGAGTGGCAGCAAGACCTATGGCCAGAAGTTACTGTGTCAAAGTACACTGCTTATGTTAAACATGTGAAATATCTACAGATGGAGCCATACTTCTCAACCTCTTAAAGCAAAAAATCTGGACAAAGCCTAAAATAATGGGGGACAAACATCCAAAAATAATGACATATTTAAAAAATTCCTCCTATATACTTAGAAAATTGCTAGAATAACAGAATTTGTGTTAGCAAGCATTTTCTGAAGGATATGAAATATGAAATTCAAATGTATGACATTGTTTAGTGACTTGTATCCTAAATGATTTGCCAAAAAAACACACATTTTATGAGGAAAAGACCAAAAATATGAGGCAAAATTCTGAACACTCTGCAAAAATCTGAACAGATGAGAGATACGGATGGAGCATAGCAGTCCAGGTGATGGGCATTACATACAGCCAGTATGTGGGGATAGAATATTACACAATGACATGACATATTGTCTACAATAAGTATGGCACAATGGTCTGGATGGATGTAACTAGGCAATGCCCAACAGTGGTGCGTGTTCCATGTTCCCAGCTGGAAAACATTTGTGTCAGAAGAATCAACATCATGGAACATAAATGTTATAGGTTCATAGGTTCATAGGTTCATACTAGGCTATCTGCCCTAGGGCATTTATAAGCCTAGCCAGAGTATGTTTGGCTTTCGCCACCCATTTTAAATTAATTTTGCTATGCCCTTTTTCGAGGTTAGTATACTGTGCCTCTGTCTAACAGTGACACAGAAGTGATACCCGGGGTAAACCTATGATCTCCCATCCACTCATCAAGATTCCTCTTGAAGAGAGTCAATGAGGGACTCTGTCTAACCTGGACTGGGATTTTATTCCATAGTGAAGGGAGCCTCTGGGTTATGAATCTGTCCCTCCAGCATGTCCTATTTATTTCAGTGCTGAGGTTCAAGTCTCTCGGCGTGTAGCTCGATGGGATTTGGATTTTTGAGGTGCAGCATGTCCCTTAATTCGGGTTGGACATGGCCTTATCGTCAGGCACAGGTCACCTCTGAGCAGGCGGTATGCCACTGAGTAGAGCTGGAGTTTCTTTAACCGGGTAGCATATGGCATCTGTTTGAGCCCTTTGATCCTCTTGGTGAGGTACTTTTGGGGTCTTTCCAGTTGCTGCAGGTGTTTGGTAAGGTACATCCCAAAAGGGGCATTGTACTCGATTATGGGCCTGATGAGGGATGAGTAAAGAGGCACGATGACCTCTCCTAATCTAGATGTGAATCCCTTCATGATTAGGTGGGCTATATAAAATGTTTTTCTAACCACTTTGGCCACGTGGTTGTCAAATGAGAGATTGCTATCAACTTGGGTCCCCAGGTCCCTAATGACTTCTTCTGTACTTAATGGATTACCACCTATGTGGTAATTTGTGGGTACTTTGTTTTTGCCAAAGGGGATGACTATACACTTTTGGCATTTAGCTTGAGGCCATGGCTCTGGCACCAGTTGTCTGTTTCTATGAGGCCCTTTTGGAGGATGCTTGTGTCGGCTGGAGAGTCGATTATGGTGCCCAGTTTGCAGTCATCTGCGAACTTGGTCAGCCACAGTCCTTCCGTGTTGGCCTGTACCTCGAAAAATATATACCAAACAAGAGAGGTCCCAGGACTGAGCCTTGTGGGACACCACTTGTAACTGGTTTGGAGTCTGACATGGCTCCAGCAATTCTAACCATGTGGGTTCTGTCCTTGAGCCAGTTTGCAACCCATCTAGTGACATAGGGGTTTATATTTAAGCTGGTGAGCTTATCTATAATGCCTGAGTGGGGTATTGTATCGAAGGCTTTTGCGAGGTCCAGATAGGCTGTGTGGACCACCTTCCCTTCGTCAATGGCCTTGGTGACTGTTTCAAAGAAGTCAACCAGGTTTAAGAGGCAGGATCTGCCCTTAACAAAGCCAAACTGGGTAGGATCCAGTGTCTTTAGGTCCCCAATATCTTTATTTATGAGGTCCATGATGATCCTTTCCATAGCTTTGCAGACCAAGCTAGTCAGGCTTATGGGGCGATAGTTTCCAGGGTCCGTTGAGGCACCACCTTTGTGGAGAGGGACCACTGTTGCTGTACGCCACTCTTTGGGTACATATCCTGTAGTAAGGCTGAGATTGAACAGTAGTTTTATGTTTGGGTTTAGCTCTTCTTGGAGTTCATGTAGGACGCAGCCTGGGACACCGTCTGGTCCCATTGATGCTGTGTTTTTTGCTTTGGAGAGGGCAGCTCTCACCTGAGCATCTGAGATGTCAGGGGGGCAGCACTCTGCTGGGATAGATATTTGCCCTTTTGGTGGGGAGGGGAGAAGTTTGCGCTGAACCTGTCAGCTAGGATGTTGGCAATGTCTGTGGGATCAGTGTATTTTTTGTCATTTTGGACTAATTCTGAGCATATCTGGGAATTCCCACCCAGGTTCCTAACATAACTAAAGAAAGCCTTGTGATTATCTTTAGTGTCCTGTGCAATTTTTCTCTCGAAGCTGGCCTTTGACGATTTTATGAGTGCCCTTAGTTTTTTGCTAATACTGATCAGAGATGCCTTCCCTTTTTGGGATTTTGCTCTATCATGTAGTAGCTTCCTCTTTCTATTGTATAGTTTGTTTATGGCTGGGGTCCACCAGACAGGTCGTCTGCCTTTGGAGGATTGGGTCTTGGTTTTATTTGGGATTGCATGATCCATGCATTCCTGAAGGTGTTCATAGAATGCATTTATAAAGGATTCTGCGGTCTGGGCCGTATTTTCCACAGGCCCGGGGGCTTTGAAGGATTCCACCTCGGTTTTGAGGAGTGTGAAATTTGCTTTAGAGAAGTTTTTCACTGTGGTTTTCTGGGCAGGGGGTGGGGTCGGGATGTGAATATCCAGTGAGATCAGTTTATGGTCTGATCTTACCAGTGAGGGATACACTTCTGGTCTGGAGCATAGAGTCCCCATGTTGGTGATGATCAGGTCCAGTATGTTTTCCCCTCTTGTGGGAGTGGCAACAAGTTGTTCCATAGCATTTGAGTTTATGAATTCTAGGAACCTTTGGGCAAGGGTGTTGGAGCTAGAGTAATGCTCCCAATCTATGTTTGGGTAGTTGAAGTCGCCCAATATAATGGTGTTCGGAGAGACCTTCATATTTTCCAGTGTTTTCAGGAAGGCCGAGTGGGGTTCCTGGGTTTGGGAGGGTGGTCTGTAGCAGGCTATAAACTGGAAGGCAGTTTTACCCACAGTTAGTTGCACATGGATAGTCTCTGATGCTTCGTGCTTTGCCACCAACCTGGAGGTGTGGGTATCTTTGATGAATATCGATACTCCCCCTCCTTTTGTGGTTCGGTCCAAGTTTTGGGGCCGAAAAGCATGGTATGAGGTATAACCTGGTAGTGCTGGGGTGCTCTCGGGAGTCCTGAACCAGGTTTCTGTTACTGCACAGATATCGATGTTCTCCATGCTAAGGAGAGTTTCGAGTGCGTGCATCTTGAGGTTTAGACTTCTAGCGTTGAGTAGCATTACTCTTAGTTTCTTATCCCTTGTGATACCTATGGAGGTGGGTTTGTCTTTTGAGCCTTGCCTAAAAAAGGCACTATGGGGGTAGCAAGAGCCTTTGCCAATATCCGAAAGCCCAGGGGTGACAGGTGCAAGCCGTCCCTAGCAAAGCATCGTGGCTTGTCATGCATATCATCCCAAGCTGACAGGCATTGGATCCCCTTTGAATGACACCAATACTTAAGCCAATTGTTGAAACTGATCATCTTGTCTTCATATTGTGGCATCATTCTTGGTGAGGGTAAGATGCTATTATGTTTAAAATGCTGCTATTACACAACTCCAGGTGTTGGTAGGGCCCACAAGAGTCTTGATAGGATGTCATACAACCTAGAAGAAAAAGTGCCTTTCAGTCATCAAGTGGTGAAGGTTGGATGTATGATGCTTGATTTGATACTATGATATACCCCATGTCAACAACTTTTCCCTCTTAGGTGATATAGGCTCCCTGTGTAGTTATACATTTCACAGCTCATCCATCCTGTCTTGTTCTTGCTACAAGGTGTTCAGTACTTTTGGGTTGGAGACTGTGCCCTGACATCTCCAAGCACATAACCAACTGTGTCCTGACTACAACATATTCTGTATTCATTGCAGTCCATCAAAGACCAGTGGGTATACCAATCATAGTGAAGCTGGAAACATTGGTGATGCTCTCTTTTTATGTAAAGCCCTGGTATTCTTTCATTATCAATGATATCAAATATAGTTCTCAAAATACTTCATGTCAGACAAAGTCTGACATGGCAGCACTTCCATCAACTGGATGTGTGTTGAGGATGTCCTCCAGGGGTAGATATGACAATACAAGTAATTCCGTCACACCCAGTGCAAAGCTGAAGTTTGTCCCATATTCCTTGGTCCAGTTGTTGTGATTCAGCTGGCTGCATTTGATCTATGACAGATGAAAGATACACCCATGTTGGCTACACTCTCAGAATGTGTCCCTCACACTAAGCAAAGCCCTCTCAAACTCTATAACGATGGACTGCAGATTCAGGATAACTGCACTGCCTGCACCATAACCACAATAGCACTAAACAATGCAATATAGATAGCCTGAGCCTAAAATTTCCTTGACATGAGGGCAAAGATAAGTGCCAGTGGATGCCTGTTGTCTCCAAAATTACATACCCATGGATTAAATACAGTTAACAACACACCCAATTAGGGATGCAGCATTTGCCATCCATCACCAAGAGTGTGTCACATCATCAGTTATAATTTTGTTTTTATTTTTATTTTATTTATTTTTCAACCAGGTAAGCCAAGTGGACACAATATTTCCTTTTATGGGGTGATCCAGGAGCACAATCTGGTCAAGTGACTTGCTCAGAGTTACACAGTAGGCAAAGAGAGGTGGAAGGATCCAAACCCTGTACACTTGACTACAGGAAGTTGGTAATTAACAGCTCTGAACCTTAATCATCTGCACTAATTGCCAGGCATGTAAGGTGTATGATGCAGAGTATCCTGAACAGATTTGCATGGAATAGCCATTGTTTAGACCCCACTGCCATATATCCTGCTTCTGGTGCTTGATAGTGTCTGGTCAATTGCACAAATTCTTCCCATCAAGCACTGCCAGAGTGGTACCTCTTCCCTTCAAATGCTCCTTGATCTTTAAGAGGCAGCAACAATACATTTGCCTTTTGATACCTTTTCATAGGTTCATAGGTAGGTACTAGGCTATCTGCCCAAAGGCATTTATAAACCTAGCCAGAATGTGTTGGCTTTCGCCACCACCTTAGATTGGTTCCCTGTGCCTCTGTCCAGCAGAGCCACTGAAGTGATCCCCGGGGTAAATTTTCTGTTTCCCATCCACTCGTCAAGGTTTCTCTTGAAGAGTGTTAGCGAAGAGCTCTGCCTAATGTAGATTGGAATCTTGTTCCAAAGCATGGGAAGTCTCTGGGGCAGCAATCTATCCCTCCAACACTTCCTATTTATTGTTGTGGTGAGGTTTAGATCCCTAGAGCATGTGACTCGAGGGGGATATGGTTTTCTTTAGGTGGAGCATGTTCATCAATTCTGGGTTAGACATGGCCTTGTATGTCCGGCAGAGATCACCTCTGAGTAGGCAGTATGCAACCGAGTACAGCTGGAGTTTCTTCAGTCGAACTGCATAGGGCATCTTGTAGCACAACAACACCACTGCACTCAGATAGATGAACAACTAAGATCCAAATGAAGTACAAACCACTCAGTAAAAAAACTGTTTTAATTGCATAGGGCATCTGTTTGAGGCCAGTGATCCTTTTGGTGAGGGACTTCTGTGGTTCATAGGTTCATAGGTAGGTACTATGCTATTGGCCCTAGAGCCTATACAAGCCTAGCCAAAAAGGTACCCTGGCTTTCGCCACCCAAGAAAATTAATTTACCTGTGCCCCTGTCAAGCAGAACCACATAAGTGATCCCCGGGGTGAATTTCCCATTTCCCATCCAATCATCAAGATTTTTCTTGAAGAGTGCTAATGAGGAGCTTTGTTTGATATAGATAGGTAATTTATTCCAGAGTATGGGAAGTCTCTGGGACAGGAATCTATCCCTCCAGCATGTTCTGTTTATTGTGGTGACAAGGTTTAGGTCCCTAGAGTGTGTAGCTTGGAGGGATTTGGATTTCTTTAAGTGGAGCATGTCCAACAGCTCTGGGTTTGACATAGCTTTGTATGTTAGGCAGAGATCCCCTCTGAGTAGGCGATATGTGATGAAGTAAAGCTGGAGTTTTTTGAGTCAGTCTGCGTAAGGCATCTGTTTGAGGCCAGTAATCTTCTTTGTGAGGTATTTTTGCGGCCTTTCCAATTGTTGTAGATGTCTTGTGAGGTACATACCAAAAGGGGCATTGTACTCTATGATGGGTCTAATGAGTGATGAGTACAGGGGCACAATGGCCTCTTTTTTTCTGGATGCAACCCTTTTGTAATTAGGTGGGCCACATAGAAGGATTTTCTAACCACTTTGGCAATGTGATTATCAAAGGAGAGATTACTATCTACTTGGGTCCCCAGACCTCTTATTACGTCTTCTGTATTTAGGGGACTACCACCTATGTGGTAGTTTGTGGGTACTTTGTTTTATCCAAAGGGGATGATTATGCACTTTTTGGCATTTAGCTTGAGGCCATGATTTTGACACCAGGTCTCAGTGAGACCCTTTTGGAGGATGTCTGTGTCAGCCGGAGAGTCAATTATAGCCCCTAGTTTGCAATCATCTGCGAACTTGGTCAGCCATAGTCCTTCTGTGCTTGCCTGTACCTCTGAGAAGTATCACGATAGTATATATGCCCATACATACACAGTTGCTTAATCCCTTTTGTGGGAGGGGCTGTAGGTGCACATGTGCCCCTGTTCACCTGACAGCATCATGTAATGGTCACTGGATGCTCCCTCTCCTCCTCATCATCATCACCGACCCCATTTTTCCCATTTTCTGCATGGAGTCAGGGTATTGTGTTAACTATTGCCATCTCTCATCATTCAGTATCACTCTCCTAATTTTTTGAAAGTCATGCTTGATTGCTACAGGTCTTCTCTCACACAATCCATCTATCTCATTGCTGAACAAGTTTGTTTTCTCTCGCCTACTTCCTGTCTGTCCTAAATCTTCTTCACCAGATTGTCTTCTGCATTTCTGAATGTGTCCAAAACTACCATAATCTATTCTCTTTGATATTATCTACAACTGGAGCTACTTTGGCCTCTGCACTGAGCTCTTCATTTCTTCATATGTCCCACAGAGCATCCTACCACCTGTCTCAGGCACTTTATCTCCATCATCTCTAGCTTACTCAGTTCCTCTGCCTTTACTGCCCATGTTTCTGTACCATACAGTAGTGCTGGTCATACCACTGTTTTGTACACCTTACTTTACAGCTTCTTTAGCATTGTTCTGTCATACACTATTGTTGACATCCTGTGCCAGTTGATTGCAGTCCCCCCCTTGTTTCTGTTACTAAGAAATTGGTCTGCAGACCATTTCAAACCTAAACAATCTATTCAACATTTCCATCTAGCCTCAAGGAGGGCAAGACAAGATAGACCAGAAGAGAATTTGAGGCTGCCCATCCAATTATCTAGGTTTACCTTAAAAGTGACAGGGGTGCTACTCTGCTTGACATAGTAGAAGGCGTTCCAGAGGTGAGGGGTATATTGTGATATGAATCTATCATGTCAATGTGTCTTGTTTATCTGCTCACGAAGGTTTAGCTCTTTTAACAGAGTATTTAATGTACCATTAGTTCTGCAAAGGAATAAGAGATCAAATAAGGTTGGATCTTTCATGGCAAAAGGCTAGACATAGATCTCCACAGAGGAGTTTGTGAGCGACTGAGTACAGAGAAAGGGCTGCTAGCCTCTCCTGATAACTAAGTTTCTTTTTATGCCACTGATCTTTTTAATAATTAATCTCTGAGCTATCTTAAGTTGTGTGATATTTTTAGTTAAATATATGCCAAAAGGTGTATTTTATTCAATAATGAGTCTGATAAGATATGAGTAAAAGGGAATTAAAACTTCTCTGGATCTGCCTTTGGAAACGAGATGGGCTAGATAACAGACTTTCCAAACTACTGGGGAGACATGATGGTAAAATTATAAGGAATTACGAGCAAGAGTGCCCAGATCCCTTACAACAGTGTCTGATTGTAGGGGTACATCTCCTATACAGTAAGTGAAACTGCTTTGTTTGCCAACATGAACTATGCTACATCTTTATGCATTTAATTTGTTAATTGTCCTTGCACCAATTACTAACATGGGCAAAGCTGTGTTATAATAATTGTGAGTCATTTTAAGATAGAATAACAATATCCATTTTACAGTAATCTGCAAACTTTGTTGACTATAGGTCAGAAGTGCTGGCCTGAAGGTCTGAAAATATATACCAAATAGGAGACGGCCAAAAACTAAGCCTTGTGGTTCACCACTGGTAATTGTTTTGTTTCAGAAGTGGTCCTACTACACATATGCAGCCTTATAGGTTCATAGGTTCATAGGTGTTTACTAGGCTAATGAACACAAGGGCCGTTTTAAGCCTAGCCATGCATCTCAAATCTCTGACAAGTTCTGCTACCCTTGATAAGTGCAAGCATGGGCCTGGGAGATGAACCATTTACAGGTTACCTGTGTCCATTAAAGATATAGGTGCCAAACCAGGGATGAATTTCTGGTTTCCCATCCAATTGTTCAAGCTGCACTTGAATTAGGTTAGGGAGGAACTTTGTTTTATGGCCCACCACACATCAATGCTTTCACACATACCGAGTTTCACAGCTGTAGGCTTTTCCCTGCAGGTCTAGCAACCTTTACTCTTACTTTCAGTAGGGAGCAGAGAGGCACCTACTCTGTCCTGCACTTGCACTGAAGTCTTCCTTCTGATACCTGCAAGTATTTAACTATCTACAAGCTACAGAAAGACTGTTTCTTTCCTTAAAGTTCCTCTATGGGTGCCTCATACCCATCACAATGATGCTATGATTTATTTGAGTCCTGGGCTGATCAGGTCATCCAAGAGGATAGCGGTCACTTCTGTATTCAGCTGATATAACTAAGATCATGGAGCAGTATGTTTCTCAGGGAAGGCTAATCAAAATGTGTTACTTAGTACACAACAGAGGTATAAAAGAATTATTATGGGAATGAGACAAGTACTTGTATGCCCATCTAGTCTGACCACTTCCATAAGTAAAGCGGCCATTAGAAGAGCTCGCACCACAACCTATTTACCTGAGATTGTGAGTATCTAATATAATCACAGCCTAAATCTCTGAGATTTTTAGCTACTTCTGTACAGTTTGGCTTACAAGGTCTCATTCTGTTTGACTACTGCATTACATTTAAACCAATGCCCACAAGAGCTGGATTGAATTCAAGTAAAAACGTGTTCATTTTTTGTACTATATAGCAATCCCTGACATCTTGTCAATATATGTCAGCTCTTGTTAAATAGGTCAATCCTGAAAAACAGGTAACCTGAGTATGCCTTTTCACTGAATTTCTGTGAAGACTATACTGAAATACAATAGTGCATCTTTGTAAATTATAGGATCTCAGAATGATCAGTTGTGTTACTGTGAAAACACTGCAGTTGGTCATTTGCTATTTAAAAAATGTGTTTCTGTACCTTGAAAATTGCTTTGCTTTGAAAGGTGATGTTCATAGGTTCATAGGTGTGTACTAGGCTAATGGCCCTGGAGCCTTTACAAGCCTAGCCCATAGGATTACCCTGGCATCGTGCCACCCGACCTTAGTTCCCAGTGCCTCTGTCGAGTAAAGCCACTGGAGTGATCCCTGGAGTGAATTTTCTATTTGTGTACACAGATTTGTTTTCTGTGTAATATAACTTATGCAGTATGTTTCTGTAATAATAAATGATCATGTCTATTGCCCTTTCCTACTTGGCCTGGGTCATGGCTGAAAAGGGTTCTCAAATCTGGGATTTGGGATAAGGCTATGAGCTATAGACCCTAGGGTGCAGGGCTTTATTCCATCAGCCCTCAGTTGCCTACTGCATGACCTTGAACAAGTCAGTTATTATAAATAAATACAGAAAACACAGTAACTAGCCAAGAGGAGTAACAAAAAAAACAGAATTCTGAGCACTCCTTAAATTTCAAATTTAGCACTTTCATCCCACTGTCAAAGAGATGCCCTTGTAATAAAGTCATCATGATAGTGGGACAAAAACACTGCATTTATAATAAAAGAATGTTTGTGTTTTTCAGTGTAGATACTTTCAATATCAACAAAAGTTGGCATATTCTATAGGATAATAATGACTTTGGAAGAATTGTGGTGAAAAGCAAATACTTTTTAATTAAAGCGTACACAACCTCAAATGCATCCTAGTGGAAAAACAGTAGCTTCAACAGCCTAATGGAGTCAACCAGACAGTGAGTTATGTACTCTTATGTGCAATTCATGCAGGTTTATTGACAATGGTCCTTTTTACAATTTTTTACTTCTGAGCAAGACTTTCGGTTCAAGCAAACACTATGATTCTAACCCTGGTAGTTTGATGCATGTGGTTTGGTGTTTTTCTTATCACAGCTTTTGAGTAAGCCACGCAAAAGCTGTCACATTATAAGTACTGATAACCCATCAGAACAAACAATGCTGTTTAAATGTGCAGTGTCTCATTTAATACACTGACAGGATTTGTGTTTTTGTGGTTCACAAGGGGGGGAACCTGCACAGCATCCTTGAATGCACAGAACTTAACTGCCCATTAAGGTCAGATGCCATCACCCCCCACAATCAGAATAAATGAAAAAAACAATATTAAGAGTACTTTGAGACTGAGAATTTTGACTTGAATTGCAGTTAAATAAGGCTCTCTCAGTTATAACAGTTTGTTTGCAAATTGTGTGCTCAGTGAACATCATGATTTACAATAAGTATTTGTTATTCCACTCAACAAATTCTTACTGTCTGGATTCATTATACAGTTAATTGCATGCAGACTGTTGGCATATATTGACCTTGTGTGATCTCTAAATGATAAATTAACCTTTGAGTTGGATTAAATCTTGTTTTGAATAAATCCCCGGATAAGAGATGAAAGTAATCAACATTTTAGAGTTTTAGTTATGTGTTCAAGTTGTTTCTACTAGTGAGTATAGAGTTTGGTTTTGATTTTTCACACTCTAGGTGTTACTATGTGATACATATTTTGTGGAGTTTTGATTTCTTCAGCCGTATTATGTCTGTGACCCGCAGATCTACTATGTCACTTAGTGGACCTTAAGAATATATGTCAGGACCAGAGCAGAAGACAGCACTCTACCTGACTGCATACCTCTCACCTGTCCAGATTTTTCAGAATGTCCAGATTTTTGCCTCATATTTTTGATCTGCTCCTCATAAAATTTCTGGATTTCAAGTAAATTTCTGTGATGAACTTAGAACCAAAGTCACTAAATAATGACATACATTTGAGTTTCAGACTTTATATCCTTCTGAAAATGCATGCTGACTCAAATCCAATTATTCTAGTTACTTTCTAAGTTTATAAGAGTCGTATTTAAAATTTGTCCCTATTTTTGGACCTTTAATCCCCATTATGTCATGCTTTGTCCAGATTTCTTGCACTAACAGGTTGGGAGGTATGCATGACTGTAATGTACATGTTTTATGAAGTGTGGTCTGATAGTACTTACCTGTGAACCTACATAGTTGCCTGTACATTCCACCACTACTGTACTCCAGATCTAGCAAGCTTCACATGAACAAACTGCAAGACTGATGATCATATATCACACATCTCTTTAGGATGACACCCTCTTAAATTAATACTTTCTATATTCTGCATATATATTCTACATGTCCTTTTCGTTAGATGAATGTTATTAATAAATAGCATAAGGTGTATTATCAAGTTATTTTTTAATAATATCAAAATCCTGCTCTGTACCTATGCTAATGTGTTATGTGCATTTCTTCAGAGATTCAAAAATTACAACAAAAAAGTAACCAAAGACTCAGCCATCTTAGAAAATTTAATAAAGCAGAAACATAAAGCGTAAAACAACAATACTTTCAAGTTAAAACCAACTCTTCATCAGTGTTCAATACAAACTCTACTAGAGCTGCACTTACACTACTGGGCAGCATAACCATTCATCAATTATACAATTAAGACAGATTAAGACATATTACACAATAAAAACAATTTACATAAGAAAAACACCTTACATAATATTATATTTATGCCCGGTAAATACTATTATAAAAAATAAAAATAAGTAATATTAAAAAATAGCACACTATCACAAAAACTCTCTTCTAAGTTTTAACACAGGTTTTAAACTAGCTTTTGTATTTAAGCCAGGGTTTGTCAGCCCTAAAATAATTAATCAATTTATATTCTGCAACGTCAGTCTTAGTTATTATATCACCACCCCTTAAATTATCACAGATCCTCTATAACACTCTAAACTTAAAACTATGTTCTTTACCATATTTTAATATGTTTAAATAACACATTTGTATCTATATCTCTTCTTATTTCCAAAAGGTGAGATTGTATTCTTTCTCTCAATTTTTGATTGATTTTGCCAGTATAAAAATGTTCACATTTAACACAATTCACTAAATAAACAAAATTATCAGAGGAACGTGTAGCAAAAACATTAAAATGAAAAACTTGTTCAGTTATGGGGTGTATGAAAATAGACTCAGTATTAATATAGCTACATATCGAACAATTATAGCATGGAATAGTACCCTTAGTGTTAATATTACATTTACGTCCACATCCTTCACTTACTCTAAGATCTTTATAACAAAGCTGAGATTTTAAATTTGTCTCATTATTAAAAGTAAAGGAAGGAAGGGGTCATAGTAGCTCTTTTATATCAGCATTAGATAATAGAAATGGCCAATTCTTACAAATTACGTTCTTGATCAAGGTACTGTTTATTATATTTCATAATATATCTTACTATATTATTAGTAGATTTAGAATGCTGAGGTACAACTTCTATCAAAGAATAATAGTTTAGCGGACGTTTCACGTTCAACAAGAACATTCTCTTTAGCCACGTCAAGTTTATTATAACCCCCTATAACCCCTGGCCTGAAATTCTTTAATCATATCAGAGAGTTCAGCAGTAAATAATTCATTGCTAGTATTTAATCTGGTTTCCCTAACAAATTGACTTTTTGCAACACTCTTATAAATATATTGAGGATGCATACTATCATAGTGTAATAACCTAGAATTATGAACATGTTTTCTATGTATAGTAGTATTAATCCAACCATTATCAAATAATAAACTAACATAAAAAAATGAATAACTTATACCCAACTCATCCAAGCACACAAACTCATTTACAACCCCTCTCTTTGTCCCTCCCTAGCCACTACCTTTGAAATGTATGAATCAGAATGACTTCTAAGATCTAATTCCCAAAAACTAATTAAATTGCACAAACCCACACGTCCAGCTGGGAATCACCTAATGTCCTTCTCTCTTGCATGCCTCTGGAATTCTCTACCCTCTCCTATCTGCATCACCAGCAGTCTCTCCTCATTTAAAACCTTGCTGCACTTATACCTAACCTCACAATGGAAGTGCTCCTGTTCCCATCCTACCTAATCCTTCTAATACCACTTCCTACTCTCCTAGAACTAAATACGCCATCACTGCCTCCTATAATTCCACAGCTCTATTAAACTATTTGACCAACTACTTAACAGTTACCCTATGCTGCTACTTTTGTGTAAAAAAAGTGTTTTTTATTGCTGTTTTACAGACTATACTGATGTATTCTATTATTGCTAACCTTTTCTTATTATATTTACTTTGTATTCCTATGAGATAATCTTTAATGTAAATGTGCAATGTGTACTATATATTTTTATTGTTATGGAGCTTTTCTCCCCAGGACTCCATTGAAAATGGGATCCTTGTGGCCCAATTCGACTATCCTGGCAAATAAACTGCAAGTAAATAAATACATAAATAAATAAATAACTTGCTTAGAATAATTTAAATCAAAAGTAGGAAAATCAGTAGTATTTTGTAATTCTGCAACAAAAGATTCTATTTGGGTGGCATCTCGAGTCCAAACAAGCAGAATATCATCAAAAAATCAAACCTAGTAAACAGGGTATTGATTTCTAAATGTTGAATTGTCATTATAAATATATTTCCCTTCCCAATAACCAAGAACCAAATTTGCATAAGTATTAGCAACTGGGAAACCCATAGCAACTCCCATTTGCTGATGGTAAAAGTCCTTATTAAATATAAAAATATTATTCGTCAAAACTATATTAAGCATTCGACATAACAATTCAGTCTTGCTTCCTGTAAATATACTATAGATGTTCAAAAAATCTCTTACTGCTTGGATCCCATAATCAGTGGGAATTAACATAAATAAAGATCTAATATCTAAAGTGGCAAAAATAACATTAGTTGGTGAACTAATAGTATACCCCTTATGAAGTGACTGAAGAAAATCATTAGTATCTTTAATATAACTCAGCCAGTTTGATAAAAAAGGAGAAAGGCTTTTTTCTATATACATAGATAGGGTGTCGTAGCCCACCTATTTCCAGAGACAATCAGTCTCATTGGTAGCCCACCTATTTCCAGAGACAATCAGTCTCATTGGTGGAACATGAGCATTGTTATGCATCTTTGGCAGCCCATAAGTAACAGGTATCACTGGTTCAGCTGTCTAGAAATAATTATAAGTTTCAGGTTTTATAGAGCCTTTTAAACGTAGGTCATATATCTGAGCTTTGATAGCAAAGCTAAATCTATTCACATCTATTTATTTATTTTCTTAAAGGTATCACCATCAGACAAAAGATTTTGCATCCATAAATAATATTGCTCTTTATTCATAATTACAGTTTTCCCACCCTTGTCAGCTTGTTTTATAATTATATTTTCATTAGCACATAAATTATATAGGGCTTTTCTTTCTCCTGCAGTAAGATTATAATACTTATCACATTGCTGACTAAAAAATATCTTATAAAACTCATCCTCGCACATCTCATAAAAAGCTTTAACCACAGGTGTATCGTTGGGCCAGAAAATATAGCAAATCTACTGGCTGAAAAATTCAACTTCAATTTCACCCTGCTTTTCCCCATGGCACCTCTTAATTGATGGCCTCAACCATAACCCTCCTTGGTTATCACTGACAAACAAATCCTCAATGTACTCTCTAAGGCAAAAAATACTGCGTCTATGAGCCCAGATAGTATTCCAGGATGCTTTCTGAATAGCACGAAACATGACCTATTAAACCCTCTAAAACCAATATTTAACCTTAGCCTCCTTACTGGCTTCATGCCTAGCAAATGGAGCACTGCAACAATTAATCATGTGCAAAAGGGCAAGTCATCTACTGACCCGGGTAACTATAGACCCATAAGTCTGACTAGTTTTATATGTAGTGCCATGGAAAGAATTAAGATGCATATTTTAAATAAAGACATAGGAAACCTTCAGACACTGGATTCAGCACAGGTTGGTTTTGACAAAGGCAGATCATGTCTACTCAACCTGGTGGACTTTTTCAAGAAAGTTACCAAAGCTATGAACAAGGGCAAAACATTCATACTGCCTATTTTAATATGGCCAAAACAGTTAGCACTAGTTCCCATTCAGGCATTGCCACGAAATTCATAAAACTAGGAGTAAACCCTTAAGTCATCCATGCAAATACCAACTGGCACACAGAGGTCATTATATGTTATGTCCAGAAAAATGTCAGTCACTAGCAGACTTCTTCAGGGCTCAATACTAGAGCTGCTTCATTTTTGCATCTACTTTTTGTAAGGCCAAGATAATGCCAAAGGCCTCTAGTTGACCAAGTTTCTGGATGACTGTAAGCTAGGCACAATCACAGAATCCCCTAAGGGCACTAATATCCTCCAAGAGGGCTTGTTGTAAACTAATAATTAGCCTGAGAGCCATGGTCTAAAACTGAATGCTAAAAGGTATATTAGTATCCTTTGGAAAGTTGGCCACCCTGGGGAATTACCACAGAGACAAGATAACCCTAGGAGAAGACCCAGTGGTTAGGGACTTGGGAACATATCTGGACAGTGATGTGGCCTTTGACCATCATATGTCTACTGATATAAGGAAATCCATGCTTGGTTACAGGACAAAACCAAGGTGTGGACACAGTACACCTGGAGATAACAATCAAGAAATAATACAGCTTTTAATGTTAAACTGGTAAATGGTGTATATAAAGGGTTGCTTTTTTGAATTTGGCTTTATCCGATGAAGTCTCTATCTAAGAAGATGAAAGCACTTATGTTTTATCTGATTTTACCAGTTTAATATTAAAAAGCCTTATTATTTCTTGATTGTTGTCTCCAGGCATACTATGTCCGCACCTTGGTTTTTGCAGTTTTGTTGTTTGGTTTGTGGTTTACAAGCTGTCTGGCTTACAGAACACCATCTGATCTAGTACTGATGGATTTGCTGCACATCTACAAGTCTAACAGCATTAAAAATGTTCAGTCAAAGGACCTAAATCTTATTTGCAACATAAATATCACATGTTCAGGGACAGATCCTTATCCTAGAGACTACCTCTACTCTGGAACAGGCTTTTCATCCATATGAAGCACTGTTTGCCCCTGGCACTATTCAAACAAAACCTGTTCCATCCAATGGAGAACTGGAAATTTGCCCCTGGACTGGCAGCTATGTCACTGGTGGAGAAAGACAGCTTGTAATCTCTCTGCCACCTAAACCCAGCTAGATGCCCCAAGGTAATTTATTGAGTCCTTTACAAGTTGGAAAACATGGCTAGGCTTAAAAAGGCCTCCTAAAATGGTTAGCCTAGAAATCACTTATGAATTGAAGTTCATAGGTTCATAGGTTCATAGGTAGGTACTAGGCTATCGGCCCTGGGGCCCATACAAGCCCAGCCAAAATCGTACCCTGGCTTTTGCCACCCAAGAAAATTATCATCCTGTGCCACTGTCGAGCAGAGCCACAGAGGTGATCCCCGGGGTGAATTTCCTATTTCCCATCCAATCATCAAGATTTTTCTTGAAGAGTGCTAATAAGGAGCTTTGTTTGATATAGATAGGTAGTTTATTCCAGAGTATGGGAAGTCTCTGGGACAGGAATCTATCCCTCTGGCATGTTCTGTTTATTGTGGTGACAAGGTTTAGGTCCCTAGAGCGTGTAGCTCGGAGGGATTGGGATTTGTTTAAGTGGAGCATGTCCAACAGCTCTGGGTTTGACATAGCTTTGTATGTTAGGCAGAGATCACCTCTGAGTAGGCGATATGCGACGGAGTAAAGCTGGATTTTTTTGAGACGATCAGCATAGGGCATCTGTTTGAGGCCGGTAATCCTCTTTGTGAGGTATTTCTGTGGCCTTTCCAGTTGTTGGAGATGTCTTGTGAGGTACATACCAAAAGAGGTGTTGTACTCTATAATGGGTCTAATGAGTGATGAGTAGAGGAGAACAATTACCTATTTTTTTCTGGATGAGAAACCTTTTGTAATGAGGTGTGCCACATAGAAGGATTTGTGTTGTACTCTATAATGGGTCTAATGAGTGATGAGTAGAGGAGAACAATGACCTATTTTTTTCGGGATGAGAAACCTTTTGTAATGAGGTGTGCCACATAGAAGGATTTCCTGACTACTGTGGCGATGTGATTATCAAAGGAGAGACTACTGTCCACCTGTGTCCTAAAGTCTCTTATCACACTTTCGGTGTTAAATATACTACCACCTATGTTGTAGTTCATGGGTACAGAGTTTTTACCAAAGGGGATAACAATGCACTTTTTGGCATTGAGCTGGAGGCCATGGCTTTGACACCAGGCATCTGTCTCAGTGAGGCCCTTTTGTAGGATGTCCACATCGTTAGGAGTTTTGATTATGGCTCCTAGTTTGCAGTCATCTGCGAACTTCATTAGCCAAAGACCTTCTGTGTTATCCTGTACTTCAAAGAAGTAGATACCAAACAGGAGAGGACCCAGGACTGAACCCTGTGGTACTCCACTTGTCATTGGTCTGAAGTCAGATTTGGAGTCTGCTACTTTCACAGTGTGGGTTCTGTCAGTGAGCCAGTTGGCAACCCATCTTGTGACATAGGGATTTATACCTAGTTTAGTGAGTTTATCTATAATTCCAGAGTGGGGGATGGTGTCAAAAGCCTTGGCAAGATCTAGATAGGCTGTGTGAAACACCTTACCCTTGTCTACAGCTTTGGTGACTGCTTCAAAGAAGTCTATCAGGTTTAGGAGACATGATCTGCCTTTTACAAACCCAAACTGGGTGGGATCCAGAGTTTGAAGATTACCAATGTCTTTGTTTATAAGTTCCATGATGATACATTCCATGGCCTTGCAGACCAGGCTAGTTAGGCTAATGGGGTGTTAGTTCATGGGGTCCATGGTGGCTCCCCCCTTGTGGAGTGGGATAACCGTTGCTGTGTGCCATTCAGTAGGCACAAAGCCTAAGGTGAGGCTATGACTGAACATGGTACTTAGGTGGGGTGCCAGTTCGTTCTGTAGTTCATGTAGAACGCAGCCTGGGATGTTGTCTGGTCCTATGGATGCTGTGTTCTTGGCTTTGGAGAGACTGGTTTTTACCTGTGCAGCCGTGATTACAGGAACTTTGCATTCTTCCGGTATAGAAATGGGCTTTTTAGGGGGTGAGAGGGGGGTAAAGTTAGCACTGAACCTATCTGCCAGGATGTTGGCAATATCAGTTGGGTCTGTATATTTAGTGCCATTGTGCTGTAACTCAGAGCAGATCTGAGTGTTGCCATTCAGATTCTTGACATAGCTATAGAATGCTTTGTGGTTGTCTTTAGAATCAGTGGCGATTTTGTTTTCGTAACTAGCTTTGGAGGATTTTATCAGGGATCGCAGCTTCTTACTGAGGCTGACCAGGGAGCTCCTCCACTCGTGGGATTTTACTCTCTTTTGTAAGAGTTTCTTCCTTCTGTTGTATAGTTTGTTTATGGCAGGGGACCACCAGATTGGCTTCCTTTTTTTGGAGAATAGCATCTTGGTTCTGTTTGGGATAGCACGATCCATGCACACATGTAAGTGCTTATAAAGTGCAATTGTGTAGGATTCAGTAGTCGTAACTGTATTGTCCATCTGCATGGGTGTCATGAAGTTCATCACTTCTGTCTTAAGAAGCATGAAGTTGGCTTTGGAGAAATTTTTTATTATGGTTTCCTTAATGGGGGGGGTGGAGGCAGGATGTGGATATCTAGGGTAATTAGCTTATGGTCGGATCGGACCAATGAGGCATTGACTTCAGGTGTGGAACACCGGTTACTCATATTGGTAATGACTAGATCTAGGATATTGTTGCCCCTGGTGGGGGTGTGGATAAGTTGATCCAGGGCATTGGAGTTTATGAATTCCAAAAAGCGTTGAGCGAAGGAGTTGGTACACGAGTAGTTTTCCCAGTTAATGGTGGGGTAGTTGAAATCGCCCATTGTTAGGGTGTTTGGTTGAACCCTAATATTTTCCAGTACATCAAGAAAACAGGAGTGAGAATCCTGGGGCATGGTGGGTGATCTGTAGCAAGCTACAATTTGGATTGCAGTTTTGCCCAGAGTTAGTTGCACTTGGATAACCTTGGCTGCATTATGCTGAGCAACTAGCCTGGAGGTGTGGATATCCTTAATGAATATGGATACACCTCCGCCTTTGGTGTTCCGGTCCAGGTTACATGGCCGAAAAGTGTGGTATGAGTTATAGCCTGGTAGTGCAGAGGTGCTGTCTGGAGCCTTGAACCAGGTCTCAGTCACTGCACAGATATCGATGTTCTCCATTTTAAGGAGTGCCTTGAGTGAGTGCATTTTGAGATTTAGACTTCTGGCATTGAGTAGCATCACCCTCAGTTTTTGCTTGCCTGTTCCTGTTACAGTGTTGAATTTGTCATTTGAACCTTGCCTAAAAAAGGCACTATATGGGCGGCAAGAACCTTAGCCAGTATCCGGAAACCCAGGGGTGACAGGTGCAGGCCATCTCTGGCAAAGCATTGTGGTCTGTCGACCATGTCATCCCAGGCAGACAGATACTGGATCCATTTAGAATGGCACCAGAAGCTTAGCCAATTGTTGAAGTCAATCATTTTGTCCTTGTACTGCGGCATCATTCTGGGTGATGGCAGAATGCTACTCAGGGCTAGGGTCATACCTGCCTGGGCTACAAGATCGGAGAGCTCTTCCACGTCTCTTTTTATGTAGTCCAGGGAGGTACGTCTCAGGTCGTTCACACCAACATGGACAATGACAGAGTCATATTTGTACTTGTTGTGGAGTGACCTGAGTACGTGGGTTATGTGGCGGATCCTGGCACCTGATAGGCAGATGATAGTAACCTTCTCCTTGTTTAGCCTGGTGAGTGGGACATCAGTGTGCCTGACTATTGAGTCGCCTATGACTAGTGTGTTGGGTACGTTGTTTTGCCTTATTGGCTGTGGTTGAGTGGCATACTGAGTCTGCGGGCTATGTGTCATTTGGGTTGTATTGGGGGGTGAGGGTTGCTTGCATTTCTGCTTTGGAGGTCTCTTTTGCTTGAGCAGATTATTATTGAGAGCCTCCGCAAATGTTTTTGTATTTCTATGTGTGGATTTTGGTGGTGTAGATTTAGTGAGACTATGTGATGAGCGTGGTGTGGTGCAAGTGTTTACCTTCTATTCTTGACTGTCAAGTTCAGTCTTGATTGGAGAGAGCTTTACCTCCAGTTTGGCTAGATAAGTGCATCTCTCACAGGTTGTAGTGTTGGGTGGTAGGAGGAGAGGGTTGTCTGTGTACATGAGGCAATTTCTACATTGCCCCAAGATGCCCAGATTCATCAGATAGACAGGAGAGAACACTGGGAGCTGACACTTGGACATGCCTGAATAAAAAAAACTATTTTCCTCTAGATAAGTGAAGAAAGTGAGTACAAGAGCTGTTTATCTCTAAGCAAGTGAGGAAAGTAAGTACCAAAACAGTTTTCCTCTAGGTAATGAGGAAGGTTGAGTGCTGTAGTAATTAGTAGGTTATTTAGTGCTTACAAGTTCTGAACATGTGCTGATCATGAATAAGCAAATTCAAGTTTTAAAAGTAAGAAGGGGGGAAACAAGTGCAAATGTGGGCTTTTAAATCAGAAAGTTGAGAGAGATGGAAAAACTGCCCAAACGGCCAATAACTACAATTTCTGGGCTAGAACCACTCCTTATGTGGTAGATAGGTTACCTAGTGCTTACCACTCCCACTGATAAGTGGCATCCCTAATGCAAATAGCTTGAGCAAGTAAAACATTCAGCATATTTCTACCAAATGTTATTATTATCTGCACAGCCCTGGTTACAGTACTTCAGTTCTTGTTTATTTTCTGCAAGTTAAACTATTAGTGATGTATAGATAAAAACATTCTTTGTTATTATTAGATGATTCTGAGGAAACATTCAAGAGAGTTGGTTCACAATGCTATGGAACAACTTGTTACCACTCCCACAAGAGGGGAAAACATACTGGACCTGATCATCACCAACATGGGGACACTATGCTCCAGACCAGAAGTGTATCCCTCACTGGTAAGATCAGACCATAAACTAATCTCACTGGATATTCACATCCCGACACCACCTGCCCAGAAAACCACAGTGAAAAACTTCTCTAAAGCAAATTTCACACGCCTCAAAACCGAGGTGAAATCCTTCAAAGCCCCCGGGCCTGTGGAAAATACGGCCCAGACCGCAGAATCCTTTATAAACGCATTCTATGAACACCTTCAGGAATGCATGGATCATGCAATCCCAAATAAAACCAAGACCCAATCCTCCAAAGGCAGACGTCCTGTCTGGTGGACCCCAGCCATAAACAAACTATACAATAGAAGGAGGAAGCTACTACATGATAGAGCAAAATCCCAAAAAGGGAAGGCATCTCTGATCAGTATTAGCAAAAAACTACGGGCACTCATAAAATCGTCTAAAGCCAGCTTCGAGAGAAAAATTGCACAGGACACTAAGGATAATCACAAGGCTTTCTTTATTTATGTTAGGAACCTGGGTGGGAATTCCCAGATATGCTCAGAATTAGTCCAAAATGACAAAAAATACACCGAGCCCACAGACATTGCCCAACATCCTAGCTGACAGGTTCAGTGCAAACTTCTCCCCCCTCTCCCCACCAAAAGGGCAAATATCTATCCCAACAGAGTGCTGCCCCCCTGACATCTCAGATGCTCAGGTAAGAGACGCCCTCTCCAAAGCAAAAACACAGCATCAATGGGACCAGATGGTGTCCCGGGCTGCGTCCTACATGAACTCCAAGAAGAGCTAAACCCAAACATAAAACTACTGTTCAATCTTAGCCTTACTACAGGATATGTACCCAAAGAGTGGCGTACAGCAACAGTGGTCCCTCTCCACAAAGGTGGTGCCTCAACGGATCCTGGAAACTATCGCCCCATAAGCCTGACTAGCGTGGTCTGCAAAGCTATGGAAAGGATCATCATGGACCTCATAAATAAAGATATTGGGGACCTACAGACACTGGATCCTACCCAGTTTGGCTTTGTTAAGGGCAGATCCTGCCTCTTAAACCTGGTCGATTTCTTTGAAACAGTCACCAAGGCCATTGACGAGGGTAAGGTGGTCCACACAGCCAACCTGGACCTCGCAAAAGCCTTCGATACAATACCCCACTCGGGCATTATAGATAAGCTCACCAGCTTAAATATAAACCCCTATGTCACTAGATGGGTTGCAAACTGGCTCAAGGACAGAACCCACATGGTTAGAATTGCTGGAGCCATGTCAGACTCCAAACCAGTTACAAGTGGCGTCCCACAAGGCTCAGTCCTGGGACCTCTCTTGTTCGGTATATATTTCTCGGTACAGGCCAACACGGAAGGACTGTGGCTGACCAAGTTCGCAGATGACTGCAAACTGGGCGCCATAATCAACTCTCCAGCCGACACAAGCATCCTCCAAAAGGGCCTCATAGAAACAGACAACTGGTGCCAGAGCCATGGCCTCAAGCTAAATGCCAAAAGTGTATAGTCATCCCCTTTGGCAAAACAAAGTGCCCACAAATTACCACATAGGTGGTAATCCATTAAGTACAGAATAAGTCATTAGGGACCTGGGGACCCAAGTTGATAGCAATCTCTCATTTGACAACCACGTGGCCAAAGTGGTTAGAAAAACATTTTATATAGCCCACCTAATCATGAAGGGATTCACATCTAGATTAGGGGAGGTCATCGTACCTCTTTACTCATCCCTCATCAGGCCCATAATTGAGTACAATGCCCCTTTTGGGATGTACCTTACCAGACACCTGCAGCAACTGGAAAGACCCCAAAAGGACCTCACCAAGAGGATCAAAGGGCTCAAACAGATGCCGTATGCTGCCCGGTTAAAGAAACTCCAGCTCTACTCAGTGGCATACCGCCTGCTCAGAGGCGATCTGTGCCTGACGTATAAAGCCATGTCCAACCCGGAATTAATGGACATGCTGCACCTCAGAAAATCCAAATCCCATCGAGCTACGCTCGAGAGACTTGAACCTCAGCACTGAAATAAATAGGACATGCTGGAGGGACAGATTCATAACCCAGAGGCTCCCTTCACTCTGAAAGAAAATCCCAGTCCAGGTTAGGCAGAGTCCCACATTGACTCTCTTCAAGAGGAATCTTGATGAGTGGATGGGAGATCGTAGGTTTACCCCGGCTATCACTTCTGTGTCACTGTTAGACAGAGGCACAGTATACTAACCTCAAAAAAAGGCATAGCAAAATTAATTTAAAATGGGTGGCGAAAGCCAAACACACTCTGGCTAGGCTTATAAATGCCCTAGGGCAGATAGCCTAGTATGAACCTATGAACCTATGAACCTAATTATTCCAGTGTACTTAGACGTGTGTGTGTGTGCGTGTGTGTGTGTGTGTGTGTGTGTGTGTGTGTGTGTGTGTGTGTGTGTGTGTGGTGTGTGTGGTTGTATATATAAATATATATATAAACATTTATTCTCCAAACACCTTATTAAAGCCTTATAGGGAGGATAAAAACTCAAAAAACTAACAAAACAGATAGGCAATCAGTTTTGCAGCAATCAGAAAGAAAATAAAAAATAATTAATGATGTTAAAAGCTAAAAGTAACCATTAGAATTGAAAAGCACTCTCCAGTTGCAATTAAATTCTTGTTTACTGACTGATGTTTGTGATAGTTTAAGTCTGTAAAGCTCATAATAATGGGTTGAACATGTCAGGCTTTGGATTTCTGACATACAAATGGATATTTTGCACTTTAGTTTTACATTTTTTCAGACTGCATTATCACAGCAACATGGAATCTGTAGTAATTGCATTAGACTGATTGATAAACTACACTTACTAGAATAATGTTATTATATCTACTGTGGCAGAAAATACAAAGTTATAACAATATCCCAGGCTGTGTTCTACATGAACTACAGAATGAACTGGCACCCTACCTAAGTACCATGTTCAATCATAGTCTCACCTCAGGCTTTGTACCCACTGAATGGCGCACCACAACGGTTAGCCCACTCCACAAAGGGGGAGCCACGATGGACCCCGGGAACTACCGCCCCATTAGCCTGATGAGCCTGGTCTGCAAGGCCATGGAATGTATCATCGTGGAACTCATAAACAAAGACATTGGTAATCTCCAAACTCTGGACCCTACCCAGTTTGGATTTGTAAAAGGCAGATCATGTCTCCTAAACCTGATTGACTTCTTTGAAGCAGTCACCAAAGCCATAGATGAGGGTAAAATGGTTCACACAGCTTATCTAGATCTCGCCAAGGCTTTCGACACCATGCCCCACTCTGGAATTATAGATAAGCTCACTAAACTAGGTATAAATCCCTATGTCACAAGATGGGTTGCCAACTGGCTCACGGACAGAACCCACACTGTGAAAGTAGCGGATTCCAAATCCGACTTCCGACCAGTGACAAGTGGAGTACCACAGGGTTCAGTCCTGGGTCCTCTCCTGTTTGGTATCTACTTCTCTGAAGTGCAGGCTAACACAGAAGGTCTTTGGCTAACAAAGTTTGCAGATGACTGCAAACTAGGAGCCATAATCAAAACTCCTAACGATGTGGACAAACTACAAAAGGGCCTCACTGAGACAGATACCTGGTGTCAAAGCCATGGCCTGAAGCTCAATGCCAGAAAGTGTATTGTCATCCCCTTTGGTAAAAACTCTGTACCCATGAACTACCACATAGCTGGTAGTCTACTTAATGCCGAAAATGTGATAAGAGACCTTGGGACACAGGTAGACAGTAGTCTCTCCTTTGATAATCACATCGCCACAGTGGTCAGGAAATCCTTCTACATGGCTCATCTCATCACAAAAGGATTCGCATTCAGAAAAAAAGAGGTCATCGTTCCCCTCTACTCATCACTCATTAGACCCATTATAGAGTACAACACCCCTTTTGGTATGTACCTCACAAGACATCTACAACAACTGGAAAGACCACAGAAATACCTCACAAAGAGGATTGCTGGCCTCAAACAGATGCCCTACACAGACCGTCTCAAAAAACTACAGCTTTACTCCATCACATATCGCCTATTCAGGGGCGATCTCTGCCTAACATACAAAGCTATGTCAAACCTAGAGCTGTTGGACATGCTCCACTTAAAGAAATCCCAATCCCTCCGAGCTACATGCTCTAGAGACCTAAACCTTGTCACCACAATAAACAGAACATGCTGGAGGGATAGATTCCTGTCTCAGAGACTTCCCATACTCTGGAACAGACTACCTATCTATGTCAAACAGAGCTCCTCATTAGCACTCTTCAAGAAAAATCTTGATGATTGGATGGGAAATGGGAAATTCACCCCAGGGATCACTTCTGTGGCTCTGCTCGACAGGGGCACAGGAAAATAATTTTCTTGGGTGGCGAAAGCCAGGGTACATTTTTTGGCTAGGCTTATATAGGCCCTAGGGCCAATAGCCTAGTACCTACCTATGAACCTATGAATCTAGTGAATCAAGTTACCAGTCACACACCCTGTAGAAGTCATTTAATTTACAAATCCTATCTTTCCACCTTAGGAAATGTCTCAACAGCAGACTTCCTTGAGGAATTCTCATATCTCCTTTCTACTCATTCTACAGCCCCCTCATTATTCCTAGACACCAGGACTCTCTGCCTAGCCTCATCCATTTT
Source organism: Protopterus annectens (assembly GCF_019279795.1). Taxonomy (NCBI): domain Eukaryota; kingdom Metazoa; phylum Chordata; order Ceratodontiformes; family Protopteridae; genus Protopterus; species Protopterus annectens. Next base: position 1,112,427,603 of record NC_056729.1, on the reverse strand, counting down.
TCTTTAAAGTTGTTAGCACAAAAATACTGAAACTCTAATTGACCAAATCCCCTCAGATGGTACCACAATATCTGATGGACTATACACTTGATTTATTTATGTCTGCAAAGAACACCTAATCCATACTAAAAAAAATTGTAACTCATCCCTGACCCAAAATATAATGCACAATCTATGGAAACAAGCTGTAATCAAGCCTATGCCAAAAGCTCCTAAATAAGCCATTACAACTGATTTCTAATCCATCTACATCCTTCCAGCAGACATCTACTTTCAACTTTGTGAAAATGTACAGAATCACAGAGGGTTCTCTCTCCCTTGCAACATGTTTTTTTTAGTCTGGAAGAAGCCCAGTGACTGCCTTGTACACCCTCAAATGCCTTTCAACAAAACATGGGCAATGGCAGCCTAGCCAGCTCTCTCTTCATTGATCTGCCCAAGGCATCTAAACATGCAGCTCATCATGTCCTTTATTCAGGCTGGGATTAGAAAACAAGCTCTCTGTTGGTTTAAAAGCATCCTTAAAATAGAAACTTTACAATTCAAATAGGTAATTCAAAATCATCCATTGCCCCCCTCATGAAAGTAGTAACTCGTAGAACTGTCCATTTCACCAGTACTATTCTCCTTGCTAATCAACAAACTTCATGCATTTTCAGTTTGCTATCATCCTGGGATGCTGATGCCATGGTGATCTACAGGTCTAGCTTGTCACATAAATGAATCAAAAACAGCTCAAAGAAGACTTCTGTCATTTAACTTCTGGATTACCTAATGCACTGCTCATTCTTATGAGCATAAAAAAACTGAAGCAATGATTTTTCAGAATCCAGCAAAACCTTTCTTCTGTCCCACGGAACTAGAGTATACTTTGGAAACAAACACATCTAGATATCACCATATAAGTCAGGTACTTAGGAACCTGTCTAGATCAACAACGTAACTTCCAGCACCATATTGATGTTATAAAAGCCAAGATCAATTCACAACTATTTTGGGGAAAAGAATTGGCTAAAGAGTGCTCCTTGCCCAAGTGGGCTACCTGTAACTGCTTCTACCTCACCAAAGTACATAATACGTGGGCAAATGACTTTAAACAGTATATGCACTCTTTTTTACATAAGTCTTAAGAACAGAGCACCACTGGTTAGTACTCGAAAAAGTAAAAGGCCACTAATTCCACAAAGAGCCAAACTGCTGCTAAGTTTACTTATCTGAAGACTAGCTATTCCAGAATCTTTCTAGCTTTCACTAGTTGTCTCATCCAGCATACTCTAGCTATAGCCTCAGGTCACTATGTTATCAGTATCTCCCTTTCAGACACTGAGAATCAGACCACACTGCATAGACCACAGCTTGCTGGTGACAGGTGACAGCACCAAAAAGACGTGAATCCCCCTAAACAAGGCTCAATCAAATTACCCTTTCCCAAAATGCAAAGCATACCTTAAAATATTTATTCAAAGATACTTCCTCTACAGAGACATAACTAAACACACACCATAGAACAACTCTCCTTCCCCTAAAATTGCAAACTCTTGAAAACTAGTTGCATTAATTGCATCCTAGGGTATCTTATCCTTCAGTGGTGAAAACAAAAGTTTTATTGTGAATTACCAATTTGTTTTTTACATTTTGTTCAACTCTGTGTATCACAGAACTATATCAAGAGTGGGGTAAAGGGGTCAGCTGCTCCAGATGCAAGTTGATAGGGTGCATGATCACTGCTATACTTGCTAATTGTTTCCTGCAAACTGTATTGGGAATCAATTTAACATTTCACACAGTCAGAATTTGTTTGGTTCATAGGTTCATAGGTTGGTACTAAGCTATTGGCCCTAGGGCCTATACAAGCCTAGCCATAACAATTCCCTGGCTATTTCTTCCCACACTATTTACTTTCCTGGGCCCCTGTCTAGCAGGGCGACTGACATGATTCCCGGGGATAGGAACTGTAACAAAAAGCTGGTATATATATATTTTTTCTGCAGTTAAGCAAAGCAGTTTAACAAATTGCTATTATGTCAATGCATCATCGTCTAGTCTGAAAAGCATCTTATTTCTATATAGTTAGTGAACTGTAGCAAGGAGCTATCATAGGTTCTTCTACAACTCAACTCAACTTTGATAACAGGAACATTTTGGTCATATACAAGATTGTTTTTGTTTAGTAATTATTTTTTTTTTGGTTCTTTGGTCCTTGGCTTCAAACTGAGAGTGAGGGGGTGCTAAACAGGCACAACCCAGCCTAACTATAACTCTAATGTATCATATTAAAACATCCACATAGAGGTTTCCTTTGCATTTGTTTTGTAACTAAATGTATTTGTTCTTTATGGACATTTATACTCAATGTAGCTTCTACTGTGATTGGATGAAGTTCAACTTACAGAGGATCAGAATGCCCAGAATGCATTTTCCCCCACATCCCTCACATCCACCAAACTTATGTATACCAACTCCCCAGCTGCACCAACTCAAAGAAGGGGGAAATTACCTCCCCTCCTCAAAAGGGCATCACTGCCTGCAAAGCTCACCAACAGTGATTTCCTGTGGAGGAGCTCTGATCCTTGGCAGGTTGAATTTTGGCAAATAATGCTGAAGAATTCAATCTTCATCCACCCCTTGGGTTACCTACTCAGTGTAACCTGAAAGTCTGTTCCCAATATACTTTCTATAATTAGTGTTTTTTTTGCTTTTTTTTTTTTTTTTTTTGTATTGTGTCTTGGGATGAGACACAAAATATTCCAGCTGGATCAGTGCACTACCAATGTTAACAAAATAAATTAAAATAAGTCTAACTCACATAGCTCTTTAGTCATGTAATATAATGGGTCTACTTCAAAGTATTGAATTACCACTTCATCAAATCCCACATCATCAAGATGACATTGCTGAAACTGCAGAATATCGAACACCCAAAACATCGAAAACTAACCCCGGAAAAACAGCCGCTAACTCAACATAACATAAAAAAAAGAAGCAAATCAAACCCCACATGTGGGGGGCTACCCCCAACTAAATATATCAATTCTAAGATTGCACTACAGTGGGGAAAGGGCCAAGTGGTTCTTTTCCCATGGAAAGTTTTCAGCGTTCCCAGTGTTCAATGTTCTGCAGTTTCGATGAAGTTGTCTCGATGATGTAGGATTTGATGAAGTGGTAATTCGATACTTTGAAGTAGACTCATTATATTACATGGCTAAACAGTCATGTGATTTAGACTTATTTTATTTTATTTTAACTTTGTTTTGTCTTCAGCTTTTATACCCACAAATATATGGATAGTTTATCATTAGTACTTAGAAGGTTCATCCAAATCACTAATGGGTTTATATGCTAACTTCCGAAGCTTTTTGTCATGTTTATTTATTTATTTATTCATGTATTTATTATAATACAACTAGGAATATCATGTTATCATGCTTCCCAGGGGAGACCTACCTCTGTGGACATTTTCTACTTTGCCAAAATATAATTGTGATAAAATCAAAGGAAATTAACTTCTTTTGGTAACTATGACAGCAACACAAGTAGTATGATCCATGCACTTTCAAGTTCATCTAGAATGCTCTATAAATGGGAAACTAAAAAAACATTGAGAACAAGACTAAATTAACAATTTGGGAATATAAGGAATAAATGCAGATAGTCCTGTTGCTTATTTTCAAGTGATCATAACAGTTCAACAGATGAATCAAAGGTAGTTATTTTGGGCAGATAAATATACATTTGGGGGAACATTAAAATAAAGGTTATGACATTAAAAAAGTTGGTTATTTTGAAATCTTACACTTTGACTTCAGCTGGATTAAATGTGCAATGTAACAGGAGGGTGTTTCTTAATTCAAAGCTTAATTATTGTAGCTTTTAGTTTCATAAGATTTTATTACTTTTTAACTAGTGCAAAACTAGTTGCTTTTTTATTTATTGTGCTACTTAGTGAGTTTTGCATATTCTCCCTAGAAGACTTATTACCAAGGTGGCAAGGAAAAGTACAGTTGTGTAAGATGAACTTATCATACCAGTAGATTTTCAAATGATCATTGCTGCAGTAACCTTAGCTATTTGGGTTACATCCTGACAAGGATATAACAGCCAGCAATCCTCCAAAGTTTCAAGGCACCTTCCATGTGCCCAAACTCTCAATAGCCTGAGCTGAGCTGACTAAAAGATAATTTTGGTAGCAAAGACCTTCAGATCTTTCCTGCCAGCAGACAGAGGGAGGCTGAACCTTGAAAAGCAATGCTAGGAATAACAAAAAATAAATGTCTACACCCTGTCATAAAAAGAACACACAAAAAGAAGAGGGATGGATGGAGGGAGTGCCTACAGCAGTGATCATTTGAGCATTCACTGTTATGGTAAGTTTAACTTACACAGCTGTAACTTCATATTGATCACTGCTGCAGTAGCATAGCATTAGCTGTATGGGTAGATTACCATAGCTAACTATATTTGGGAGAAAGAAGAAGAAGGATCCAGGAGCCCCTGGAGAATGGTCCTAACAAAACTTGATCTAGATGTACATAGAGAAGGACTCAAGCTTATAGTGCTTTGTAAAACTATGTACAGAAGACCAAGTAGCAGTTTCTAGAATTCTTACAAAATCCAACCCTTTCCAAAAAGCCATAGATGAAGCAAAGTGAGCCTTGACCCTGCCTGGAATAGATTTGTAATGGTGAGCATAACAAAAGGTAATAGCCTCAGACAACCATTTGGAAATAGTCTGTTTTGACATAGGTTGTCCCTTCTTCTTACTTTCACAAGAAATGAACAATTGATCTGAAAAAATCTTAAAGATTTAGGTCTGTCAAGATAGTACCTGAGTTGTCTGTGGACATCCAAGTTATGAAGAATCCTTTCTCCCTCAATTTTAAGTTCAGGAAAGAAAATGGGGAGATGGATAGTTTGGCTTAAAGTAAGTAAAGTTGGATACTACTTTAGGCATAAAAGAAGGATTAGTTCTCAAATAAACCCTGTCCCTGTGGAAAATGAGGTAGGGTTGACTCACCATAAGAGCTCGCAACTCAGATACCTTTCTTGCAGAGGTCAGACCACTGTATTTCATGTTTAGAATCTCAAGTCAGCCAGATTAGCTGGTTCAAATGGAGCAAGTGTTAGCTTCTGTAACACAAAATTAAGATCCTAAAGAGAGGCCACTGGTTTACTTTGAGGCATTTTATACAAAATCCCTTTCAATAACTTTTTTTGTCATGAGACTGCCTAGAAAGAGGAGGATGCATAGGCAGACATGCTGCTGAAATGGCCAATAAATGAACCTTGATAGAGGAATAAGAAAGGCCATATGATAGTAACTAACACAAATACTGTAAACCAGAGAACAAGTAGCCCTGAATGGATGCTGATTATGTTGTTGGTACCAACTAAAAAACATTTTCAATTTGCTAATGTATGATTTTCTAGTAGCAGACTTTCTTGCTTCCATTAGTATCTGCTGCACATGCTCAGAAAACAGTTGTCTAAAAAGAATTAAGACCCTACCATCCAGGCAGTCAACTGAAGATGATTGAAGTTGGGGTGTATCAAACCCCTATTCTTCTGTGATTAGATCCATTCTGTGAGGAAGCTAGTGGTAATTGCCCCTAGCTATTTCCAAAAGAAGGGAGAACCCATGGATGTTAGTGGAAAGGATGGAAAGGCATACAGGAACATCCCTATCCAAAGAAAAGAAAAGGCATCTGGCTTGGAGTCCTGGAACAAATTTTTGCCAACTGACTGTTCAGAAAGGAGGCAAAGAGGTCTGCTTCATGAACTCTCCACAGATGGATCAAATCTGGGAAGATTCCTCGATCTACTTTCTATTTATGAGTGTCTGCCCTGGTCCTACTCACTTGTGTGCCAAACAGTTTTGCTCTGATGGAATATAGGATGCCTGTACAGTGAGATAGTGCTGGGAAATTAAATCCCAAGTTAGGTTTGCTATCATTATGTTGACTCACAGACAGTCAAGTTGAGATAAGGTTAACACACCTCCACAAAAGTCAGAATGCCAAATTCCAGTCTATCCAACACAAATAACAAACATTAAAACTCTCTACCACTCTGGACCCAAGAACAAGTGTTACCATGGGTCCAGAAGGGGGCAAGGTAGTACAGTCAGGAATATCAATGTTTGACATGCCACCAGTTGGGATGTAGGACATTGCACAGGTGAACTTGACCACCTTTTAGTCAACATAATGATAGTAAATCCCCAAGCTAACATGGCTAGTCTGCAAAGGGGGGTACAACCTGGTTCCCCTTGCTTGTTGATGTACCACATGACTGTGGTATTGTTTGTATCCACATGAAGAGGTTCAAGGAATCAAAGATGGTTCAGAAAGTTGAGTGCCTTATGAGGGCAAGCACCTGCTTGATATTTACAGTATGTGCTTGTATCTGTCCTTGGTGTCGCACATCCCCTGCATTTTTATCCCTCCCAAAACTGCTCCCCAAGCATGACCGACTGCTTTGAAGCAGGGCTGGAGAAGGTGTAGACTTGGATTTAAGGATATCTGTTGCCTTCACAGAAACATCTCTTTTCTTGGGATGTGAAAAGATAAAGGGTGTTGATGCTGGGACCAAAGAGATTTCAGATACCACTGTACCCTTCTCATGTGGAGTCTTGCCAGCAGTATCATGAAAATCATAAATGCCATGAGACCCAAAAGTCTGAGCTATTCCCTAGCAATGACCAAAGTCTGAGTGGAAAACCTTAGAAATAGATCTAGATAAAGATCTATTTTTCCTGTGGAAGAAAAGTTCTTTGAAGTGAGGTGTCTAGCTGACATCCCAGGAACACAATCCTGTGTGAAGGAGTCAAGAAAGACTTTTGAATGTTCTCTTGGAATCCTACCTTGTGCACGAAATCTCTCACCCAAGACAGAGAGACTCCTGACATTTTGAAAAAGAGTCTGAAAATAAGCAAGTCATCTAAATGTTGAAAATGTGGATACTCTGTAGCCTGCAATGAGCTATAATTGGAGCCAGGCAGTTTGTAAACACTTTTGGTGCACTGAATAGTCCGAAGTATAAGGCAGAGAACTGATAATGTGATCCAGACATACAAAACCTAAAGAAACGCCGGAAGTCTGGATGAATAGGAATGCAATGATAAACATCTTTAAGTCTAGTGTGAACAGGGAAAAATGAAAGAGAAAGAAGAGATAACAGTTTGTGAAGTGACATCATTCGAATTTGAGCACTGTTTGTGAAGTGACATCATTCTGAATTTGAGCACTGTTTGTGAAGTGACATCATTCTGAATTTGAGCACTGTTTGTGAAGTGACATCATTCTGAATTTGAGCACTGTTTGTGAAGTGACATCATTCTGAATTTGAGCACTGTTTGTGAAGTGACATCATTCTGAATTTGAGCACTGTTTGTGAAGTGACATCATTCTGAATTTGAGCACTATCACAAACGGGTTTAGGAAAGAAACACCCAGAAGTGGTTTCCAAGCATTCTGTTTTTTGGATTTTTTTGACGCTAAGAATATCCTTGAATAAATTCCCTTCCCCACCTGGGAAGGGGGAACTGGTTCTAGCACTTCTAGGGACAGTATGTGATGAAGAACAGGAAGATACTATACAGTCTTATCTGCAGGATGACAATTGACCCCTGGAAAGGAGGAATTTCCTCCCATTGCCATCTGTAACCCTGTTTAATGATTTTCAGAACCCATTTCTTTGAAACAATCTGTTGCCAAAGAGAAAAATGGAGATTCATGCTTTCTGGTAGAGAAAAGGAGCCAGGGTGGAAGGGGGTCACAAGGTCTCTTGAATAGTCATTTAGAATTGTTGGACAGTCCTTGGTTTTAGGTGGTTTTAGACTACTTTTTGGAACCCCCTTGCCACTTCGTAATGTCTATTTACATAAATTCTGTTGAGACTGTTTATTCTGTTTTTTTTGCCAAAATTGGATGAAGAGAAAGAAAATCCCTTGGACAATTTGGAAAAGGAGAGCTGAAAAATGTTAGAGATTCTCTGGATCAGCTTGTCCCTTTAATCACACTTTTTGATCACCTCTGCCGCAGAGAAGCCAAACACTAAATCTCTATATAAGGGATCATTTAAAATCTCTATATAAGGAAGAATTTAAAATCTCATTTTATGTCATCTGGGAGGTTCTGAGAATGCAGCCAAGCAAACCTCCTTAAAACAGTACCAGTGGCCATAGCCCTGGAACAAGTATAACTAAATGTGGGAGAATACGGCCTTTAAACCATGCCTCAGTGACTTCACAGGTACCAGTGTTCTCTAGGGTGAAGAGACAGGGATTGGAGCTTCTTGTTTAGACTCCTAGCACTGAACAGTAATACCTCCAGATTTTCTTGATTTTCCTTTGCTACATCAGAAATATTTTCAGTATAGCATTGCCTAAAAAAGACACTTGGGGGGGGGGGGGGTGTTTTAGATAATTTTCAAAAGACTAGAGGAGAGAGGTGCAGGCCATCCCTGGCAATGCAGCATGGTCTGTTGACCATCTTCTTCCATGCTGACAAATATTGCACCCTCTTAGTATGACACCAGAGATTAAGCCAATTATTAAAGCCAGTCTTTTGCTTATATTGTGGCATCATTCTTGGAGAAGGTAGAATGCTGCTCAGTGCCAGGCTCATACCAGCCTGGGACACATATTCACAAGTTCCACAATGTCTCTCTTTATACAGTCTAGGGAAGTACATGCCAGGTCATTTACACCCACATGGTCTATGACTGAGTCATACTTGTACTTGTAGTCCAGTGACCTGGCTTGTGATCAGTATATTAATATGCTCTGCAATACTCCAATTAAGTCACTCTGATGAAAGTCAAGGATGGAAAATTAAACATGCAACTGCCATATATAGTTGAGATTTTGTATACTGGCAATATTAACCTTTGTCCAATTGCATGCATAAGCATCATATTTCAGAATGTATATAATACCCTCATATTTAGGCAAAACAGAAATAATTTAATAACCATGGGGCAGCATGGACCAGATACTTATGAGAGGAATCAAAATGCTCAAAAGTGCATGTATAGGATAGATGGACTTCTGTCACTAAATTCAAGTTGCATTTTTTGATCTTGGAATGTCAAATCTGGAGCACCATGACTATAAACTATGAGGGTGTCAGAATGTCAGTTTGTTTGAAAGAATAAAAATGTTGGTATTCTTTGTGTAGGCATACATGTGACTTAGAGTTAGGGTTAGAGTTAGATGTAGTTGCATGTTATATGTACTGTTAGGGTTAGGTATAGGGTACATATTTGCTTTTGGGTTAGGATTATGGCTAGGGTTAGTTTTAGGCTTATAGTAGGTACATTTGTACAAGTGGTACAGGAGAGTAAAGTGCAATGTGAGAAGATCACAACTACACCAGAATTATATACCCAGCATGCAAAAAAAAAATAATAATATTATAAGTTGTTTATACAAGACAGCATGAGAAAAATGTAATGTTTTGTATATTCCAAAAAATTAATAAAATATAATATTTAATGGTATTTGAATAGTATCAGTCATCTGAAAATTTACACCATGCCAAATAATACTATGTATAATATTTCCCTTCTGATATGTCTGCTTAGAAACAAATTATAAGATAACCATATAGCCTTCCCTAATAACACATATGGTAAAAAACCTACTATAATGGAATGGCAGTTTCCAATCTTTTCTCTGGCCAGCCTGATTGACATGGACATCCTGAGGCAGTGTAGTAATTGTATACTGACAACCACTTACTCCTAAAACAAACAAATATCCTATGTGAGAGATGTAATTACCTATGAAACTGGAGTCAGTTCTCTCACATAATAACAAACTGGAGATCAAACAGGTTGTCAGCACACACACTTCACGTCTCACACAAAATAAGGTCACAACACATAAACCCACATACACAGAGATACTCACTAGAAGCCTACCAAAAGATCAAAGACCACCCAAACATAAACCAGTTGCACACACTGCTATACAAATAGAAACCACTACCCATAATAATACGAGTCTATATCACGAAATCGAATGTTGTGAATGCCGAATACCGGAAGGCTGAACTTGGTAGTTCGAAAGTTGAGAATGTCGAAGCTGCGGAAACCCAAATTCTTTCCCAGGGAAAGAATTCAGTTGGCCATTTCTGCAGCTTCGGCATTTTCGGACTGGGTCAAGGTAAGTGTACGAACGGGTAGTGATGGACTTTAGGGTTAGGGCACGGGTCAGGTAAGTGTGCGGTAGTGACGGACTTTAGGGTTAGGGCGCGGGTCAGGTAAGTGTGCGGTAGTAATGGACTTTAGGGTTAGGGCTGGGTTAAGGATAGTGCATAGACAGTGGTGTATGTTAGGTTTAGTGTAGGTTTTGAAGGTGTTTGGTGTGATTGTGTTATGTGTGTGTTTTTCGGAACAGCAAATTTTTTCCCTGGGAAAAAATTTGCTGTTTTGAAGTGTCAATGTTATCCGAATTCGATCTTCCAAATTCAAACTTATGGTGTTTGACATTTTGGAAGTTCAATTTTGTGATATAGACCCTAATAATACATATAGTAGTAGCTCAGCAAATATGCATCTAAGGCAAAACACCTCAAAACTTAATGTCTTAGTCATAGATGACTCCATAGTGAGACACACAGATTTCCCCCTCACCAGGCTGGACAAAGAGAAGATCACAGTTAGCTGCCTGTCAGGTGCCAGGGTCCATCAAATAACACATGCACTCAAGTCACTCAGCAACAAGTACCGTTATGACTTTGTCATAGTCCATGGTGGGATGAATGACTTGGGATGTACCCCTCTGGACTATATGAATAAAGACATAACTGAACTCTCAGATTATGTGTCCCAGGCAGGCATAACACTATCCCTAAGCAGCATTCTACCTTCACCCAGAATGATGCCATAATATAAACAAAACAATGATCAACTTCAACAATTTCCTTATTTTCTGGTGTCAGTCCAGGGGAATCAAGTATCTGTCAGCCAGGAAAGACATGTTCAGCAGGCCACACTACTTCGCCAGAGATGGTTTGCACCTGTCTCTTCTAGGCTTTCAGATACCAGCAAAGGTACATGCCTCCCACATAGTGTTATTTTAGGCAATGTCAAAACAACAACAATTTCCGATACAACAAAATCCACTTGAGACACACTAAAGATTTTGCTGCTTAATACAAGGATTCTGAATGGGAAGCTGCACTCTTTGGAAGCACTCTTCACCTTGGAAGATGCTGACGTCTGTGTGGTCACTGAGACATGGTTCAAGGCTGCAGAGAGTACCCCAACTGTGTAAGGCAACAATGCCTTCCACATGTTCAGACCTCAAAATGAGTGTGAAAGAACCAAAGGTGGAGATACATCCATCTTCATTAAGGCCAAATACACCTCAAGACTGGTCAAACAGTATGACTCTCTCGAACTACTCCATGTCCAATTAACTATAGGAAAACTACTCTACCACATCATTGCTAGATATAGGTCCCCCACCATAAGCCAAGAAAAGCACATCACCTACCTGGACGTACTGGACTCACTCACCATACAGCCCAACACCTTAGTCATGAGAGATTTCAACTATCCCTCCATCGACTGGGAGATATACACAAGCACAAACCAAACATGCTCGCCCAGAAGTTCCTGGACTTTGTCCACACAAATCCTCTGAACAGATAGTCTACACTCCCAGAAAGGCCTCAAATGTCCTAGACATAGTATTAGCAAACAATGAGGGGGGGGGGTCACTGCACTCTCCCCATGTGTGATGCCCTCCCTGGTAATGTCGAACCATAAATCAGTCTCTTTCAAAGTAGCTACTGTACCTGGCATCCCCACTGAAGCAAAAAAACTAAAAACATTTTCCAAACCAAACTACAGCCTACTAAATGATGGTATAAAAAGTTTTATACTCCCCACAATCACAGACAACATTGACTGCTATGCAGAGGTGTACACAAATGACCTGTATAAACCCTTAAACAACTGTGTAGACTTGGCTGTACCTGACTGGATCAAAACTAGGTCCTCCCAAAATAACAAGCCACCCTTGTGGCACTCAAGTATAAACAGGTTATAAAACAAGAGGGACAAAATGATGTCTAAGAACAAAAGGGAACTGACTCAGCAGAGGAAGAATTCCCTCTTCAGCTTGAACAAACAAATCAGAAATCTTTTAAAGTCCTCTAAAGCAAACTACAAAGCGAAAATAACAGTCCTAGCCAGGGATAATCATAAAACATTCTTTAAATACATCTGAAATCTAAAAGGAAATGCCCAGCTATATTCCAGGCTGGTAGTGGATGATACCACTCATACTATACTGGAGGAAATTGCCAAACTGTTAGCTGACCCCCCAGCCATACCCCAAAGCATACCTGACACCAGTCCTCTCTGGTATGGCAGTTCTCTGCCTAGCATCTCTAGAGATCAGGTCATATCAGTACTCTCCATAGTCAAAAACATGGCCTCAGTGGGACCAGATAATATCCCAGGTTGCTTCCTAAGCAATCTAAAATAGGTGGCCCACTTGTTGGTCTGTTTAACCATAGCCTGAGAACTGGCTTTGTTCCATCAGAGTGGTAAACAGCAACAGTACTCCCCTTGCACAAGGAGGGGCCATCAACTGACCCTGGGAACTATAGACTCATAAGTCTAACCAGCCTCATCTGCAAGGCCATGGAAATAATCATCATGGACCTTATCAACAAGGAAATGGGCAACATTCAAACTCTAGACCCAACGCAGTTTGGCTTTGTTAAAGGTAGATCATGCTTATTAAACCTAGTAGACTTCTTTGAGAAAGTCACCAAAGCCCTGGATGAAGGTAAAACAGTGTACATTACCTATCTTAACCTAGCCAAGCTTTTGACACAATCCCCCACTCAGGTATCATTGAGAAACTCTCCCAGCTGGGGATCAACTCTTACATCATTAAATGGGCAGCCAAATGGCTTACCAACAGAACACATACTTTCAAAGTTGGTGACTCCACCTCTACTAGTAGACCCATCACCCATGGCGTACCACAAGGATCTGTGCTGGGCTCTTTACTGTTTGGAATCTATTTCTCAAAAGTACATGCTAAGGTAGATGGCCTCTGGCTTGCCAAGTTCACTGATGATTGCAAATTGGGTGCAATCATTAAGTCCCCTATGATGTTAACATATTACAGGAAGGGTTAACATAGACAAATGACTGGTGCCAAAGCCGCAATCTAAAACTAAATGCAAAACAGAGCATTATTATCCCCTTTAGCAAAGCAGAATTCCCTGCTAATTACAGTATTGACAGCACCTCCCTAAGATCAAGCCCAGTGGGGTGCAAGATTTTGGAACACAGGTTGATAGCAATCTGAACTTTGACCACCAAGTTTCCACACTGATAAGAAAGCCTTCTACATTGTGCATCTCTTAAGTAAGGGCATCACATCCAGGTCTAAGGATTTTATAACCTTATTGTACTCGACTCTTATCAGACCATTAATAGAGTAGACTGCTCCCTTTTGCATGTACCTCACCAGACACCTGCAGCAGCTGGAGAGACCACAAAGGCTTCTCACCAAGAAAATACAGGGCCTCCAAACCATGACCTGTGTGGATAGACTGAAAGCCCTGTCACTGTACTCTTTATCTTATAGGCTGCTGAGGGGCAACTTGTGCCTGGCCTACAGGGCAGTCTCTAACCATGCCCTGATGGAAATGCTGCACACCCGTAAGTCGAATGGCACGAGAGTCAATTGTTTTAGGTATCTTAACCTAGCCTGTGACGTAAACAGAACATGCTGGAGAGGAAGGTATATCTCAAAAAAATTGTTACTCCTCTGAAATAAACTTTTAATTCAAGTGAAGCAAAGCTCCTCACTGATCCTATTCAAGCACAACATAGACAAATGGATGAGAGACTGCAAATTCACCCCCGCAGTGGTACCCATGTCCCTCAAGGACAGGAGTAGTCGATGTTGATCATAGATTCGCTCTGCAAATTTTGTCCATCTAACTGAGGAAAACTGAGGCAACTAGGGATTAACACGGCTAGGCTTGTAAGGGCTCTAGGCCCGCTAGCCTATTAACCTCCTCTGAATATATGAACCTATATAATATTAGTATTTCTAAAGCAGTTACTATAAAAGGTAGGAGACATCATAAAAACTCACAAATATTGCTCAGAGTATGGATCCAGCGGATGTGGCTACTGACATACTGTAAGCTGCAAAATTTTAAATAAAGTATAACTTTTGCACTATGTCCCATTAATTCTTAAAATAGATTTTAACACTTGGACTCTAATAATTAACACCACTCTAAAGAGTGTACTCTGATGAAAAAGCTTTACATTTTATACTTTGTCTGAAAAGTCCCTAGAGTAATAATTTAAGGATAATGAGGACAGAAGGATATAACTATCAACATGTGTGTAAGGTGCAAAAGTAGCTTTAACAGAAGGACAGCATAAGACAAACCATGAAAAATGTTCTTTCCTCCCATTGAATACTAACCCAGTTTGAAACGGCAGCTGAGATTCAAACCCTTGCTGCTCTGTCCTGACTTTGTGACTGTACATTTCATAGGCAAATGTTATACTGTAGAAACTGTCCAGCCCTTATTATTTGATATTAAAATTATCTAGATGTATAGTCATGAAAACCGGCAGTAAGACATTGTCCCGTTCGATTCTGAGCTAAGAGCGTCTTCTGTCTGGAGACATGATGTGAATGGGCGTACCTTCGTTGAAGGTTGTGCGTCAGGGCTGGCAACTCGGCACATAAAAATCTACTGCTAATCATTAGCGGACCGGAGTTCCGCTGTGGCGACCCCTAACCGGGAAAAGCCGAAAGACAACAACATAGTCATGAAAACAGATCCCTTAGCAAAGTCAATAACATTTGGGGACAAAATTGCATAATTTGTAAAACATTTCATCACATGTGCTTGAGTTCCAGATGTGCAGCCCTCAAATACAGTTTGTGTGCATATGCGTGTGCTTTGTGGAGGCAATAAAGTCATCATTTGGCACTAATGATTTCAGCCTGTGCCTCCTTAGCTGGCATTTTAAACCACATCCAGTTAAACAGCATGAGCTAATGAAGTTTGTGATTTTAGCTTTTCGCATTATTTTTCTTTTCTTATTTGCTGTCTTTGCCTTAACATGCGATTATGCAATTTGGACTTAAAAAATGTTTTATTTAAAGTCATTTAAGGACATGAACACATATGTACATAAAATACATCTCGAGTTATGTAGAAAATTGACTGCCAGTGCTGCTTAATGTTTGCATAGTGCGACATCACAACAGGAAAGTTGTAAATATAATAAATATAATTGTCTTTTAGCAAACAATGTTCAAATCATATTTATCATAAAAATAATTTATACATGTAAACATTAGAATCAGAAGTTTGAAAAATAATGTTTTCTGTATTTTTTGTTATTCTTTAGATATTTCCAGTACTGTCTAGCTACCCACGAGTGTCTTTTTTTTAAATCCCCACTGAAACATTTTGGTAGTCTGCTGCTGTTGGACAACAGCCAGACATTTAGAATATGGTCTCTACTATGATATATGAATGGTTCCTGAAGTGACTCAGATATTCAATGTGAAACCCAAAGATCTGTCCACAGTTTATATACTTTTGTGTAATGTGTATGTATATATATATATATATATATATATATATATATATATATATATATATATATAACATGTGGGTCTACTTCAAAAGAACGAAAACCTACATTACCGGAGATGACATCACCAAGACAATATCACCAAAATCTGATTTTATCAAATGAACACAATGCCGAAGGATTTAACAGGGTAAGTATCCAGGTGGCCAACAAAGGGAAATTTGCCCTTTTCCTCACTGTAGTGTGATCCTGGAGTTAGTATATTTAGTTGGGAGGGTGTGGGGGTGCACCTTCCACATTGGGGGAGTGTGGGAGGGGCATAGCCCCCCATCTGGCTGGGTTTGAGGTAGTGTGATGGGTTTCGTTGTTAGATGGAGGCCAACTGAATACTTACCCTGTGAAATCCTTCAGCATTCTGTTCATTCGTTAAAGTCAGGTTTCGGCGATGTTGTTTCAGTGATGTCACACACACACACACACACACACACACACACACACACACACACATATATATATATATATATATATATATATATATATATGGGTCTAGGACACATGCTTGACTAGCATATGTCTGAATCACAAAACATCGAACACACATACACGAAAGCGCTTAACATCGAAAAGCGCTTCCATATATGTGTAGTTCAAAAAAAATAATCTACATTTCTGCAGCCCCCCTGCACCCCTCACACCCCCCTACTTTATTATTCTCACTCCGAGATCAGACTACACTGAGGAAAAGGGAATTTTCCCTTACCCGCACTGTAGTCCGATCTACGAAACAGGCACACATACATGGAAGTGCTTGTCGATGTTAAGCGCTTTCGTGTATGTGTGTTCGATGTTTTGTGATTCGGACATATGCTAGTCGAGCATGTGTCCAGATCTCATATATATATATATATATATATATATATATATATATATATATATATATATATATATATATCCCCTTCAGATGGTTGACTCATCAGAAAGTCGAACATCATATGGTTGAGACCATATGTTCAACTTCCCAAAAAGTTAAAGGATTTGTGTGGAAAGTGCAGTACAGTGGGGATTGGGGAATTTGTCCTTTTCCCCACTGTAGTGTGATTTTGGAGTTGGTCTATATAATTTGCCGGTGGGTGGGGGCTCACCCCCTCCACCCCCACAAAAACATAGCTTTATGACATTTTTGTTGGTTTCGACTTTTTGGAAAGTTAAACATATGGTCTCAACCACATGATGTTCAACTATATATACATAAATAAATATATATATATATATATATATATATATATATATATATATATATATATATATATATATATATATATATATACATATATATATATATATATATATATATATATATATATATATATATATATATATATATATATATATATATATACATATATATATATATATATATATATATATATATATATATATATACATATATATATATATATATATATATATGTGTGTGTATATATATATATATATATATATATATATATATATATATATATATATATATATATACATACACATACACATACACGTATGTATGTACATATATAAAAGGGGGTGTGTGTATATGTGTTTCTACAACTTTATAAGGGCATCCTGACCATTTGCTATGATTACTCTCTCTCTGTCTCGCTCGCTCTCTCTCTCTTTCTTTCTGTCTCTCTCATGTTTTAAAGAATATATGCCCTCTGCAGGGTTGGATCTTGTTTGATGGAGCTTGTTTCACCAATTAGATCAGCTGGTGGCTGGGGTATCCCAGCTTGTGATACCCTTATCAGTTTTCATGTGGTACATGTACAGTGCATCTTTGAAGCACCTCACTAGAGCATTGCAGTAACATCTGATCATTACTGAGCTGGAAATTTAAAATCTATTTTCAGTACTGAAAGTCACATATCCATACACAACACCCCACTTCAACAAAAGTGATATTATAGGATACTTTCCTCAGATACTAGTCTCGCTGAAAACACTGATGCTTGTGCATTGGTCTTCTCATTTCAAGCAGATAAATGTTTAGAAGCAATCATGGCAAGAATTATTCAAAATGTGTACATGATGTCAATAAGTTACCTGACTGTCATGTTAGCAAAGGAAAGAGATGGCAGTCAATCAATATGCCTGGATCTTGGAGTTCTTTTGCAAGTCACAGTCAGTGGAGGTTTACCAAAGCACTTTTCTGAAGGAACCACTTGTGTATTGACTCACACACTTACGCTTGTTATCAGTGTTGATATTAGGAAGAGGTGACTGTTGGGGGAACATAAGTGCTTGACGATCTCCTCATGGGGTCTGTCATTCTGTAATAATTGTACAGAAACATTTACACCACCTTGAGCAAGCTAACACAGCTACTTATTTCTTTTTCACTTTTGCCCGAATTGCAGGAATCGGTGAGTTTCTACAAATGGGTCACTCATGGTTTATGAAACAATGGTGCAATTACTGATATACTGAATGTCAGTGATGGATACCTTGAAAATGTCAGTCTTTGTACACAAACATCTAAGGCTGAAGATTTCTCTGATCTTTTCAAATTCTTTGTCATATCTGCTAGGAAGGAGATATTTAGTGAGGACAGGAATGGCTGTGAGGTCATTGGGAAACAAGAGCAGACTTATTACACATTTTTGTTTAATATACTTTTGGATAATTAATGGGTCAATACCACAAAAATAGGTCCATAGGTTCATAGGTAGGTACTAAGCTATCAGCCCAAGGGCCTACGTAAGCCTAGCCAGCAAGGTTCCATGGCTTACACCACCCAAGAAAGTTATTTTCAAGTGCCACTGTCGAGCAGAGATGGTAGTAATTTGATCATGTAGAAGTTGCAGAAACTTTGATTAACATGGTATGGAAGTAAATAAAATATTACTAGTACTTTCAAAACGCTGCCTTGTCTAATAATGTGAAAACATTTGTCATGATCATTTGTAATGATATACAAGGTCTGGTGCTATTTTTTCCACTGTTTGTGCCTCTGACTTAGAAGCGTAATCATGCAAACTGTCCTACAAAATGGTTCACAGAATATTTCCATCAGGACATTGATAGGAGAAGGTGATACAGGATAGAATTCTCCTCACAATGCAGAGAAAAGCAATGCCTCAATAACTGCAGCATTGTGACAATGTGACATGACGTCCTCCTCCTTGAAGATGTTAGTAATGCTGCAGTGAGCACTTTAGGTTCCAGAAACAGTTCTTCAGCCCATTCCTAAAATTGTATGTCACCTGGTCCTGCAATGTTGTTTTTAGCATGCTTAACAACACAGTTTATTTCTTCACCATTAACAGGGTCAGCAAATACATTTTCTTTCAAAGTAGCAAGCAGCATATAAGTTCACAGGTTTATACTGACTAACAACCACCAGGGAATTTTCAACCTTAGCCATGCAACCCAACCCAGTTTTGCCCCTGAGTTCTTTGAACACCTTTATAGTAGAGCGTGTTAATAAAGAGGTAGCTAACGGTTATGTGGGGCGGGTGTGTTAATTGGAGATTAAAATTAATCACTTACAGTCACACTGTTTTGCAAGGAAAATTGGAGGAATCAAACACAGAATAGAGTGTATTACTAGTAGGCACTTTAACCTTCTGATCTAGACCAACAGTAACTAGAGGCCAGACTCAAACCATGCACCTTAAATTTCTGAGGTAAAGGCCTTAACCATTATGCCAATCCAAAACAGAAGTGAAGTACTAACCTAACTGCCCTTGTGGAACATTGTAAGACAAGCCAATTTCCCTCTCAAAGGTGAGAAAATCAAATCCTGTATATTGTGATTGTGAGGTAAATGACATTATAACAGTGAGCAACTACATCCGACAACTGCATCTGTCAACATTGATTTCTTGTTCATGAGTGCCTATAAATGCATCTTTTACCTAACTTCTTAAGTTATTCATTAAACAACAAAACATAAATAGTTCTATTGTCCTTTACAGTGTGAAACCATCCTGAGATTAATGGGCAGTTGGGCAAGAATAACCCATCCATCCATCCAACCATCCACAAACCTTTTTCCCATTTTTGCACATGGGGTTGGGGGTGTCATTTCAACAGTGACAATCATCTAGAACTAAGGTTTACACCACCAGTGAGGCAAGAACAACATGGACCACAAATGTCCATGTTTCTTGTGTGATTATAATGAGTAAATCCTCTTGTAATTGCTTTACCCTCACTGGCTTTTGATGGTTCTGAAAGTATTATGAGTTTCTAACCTGAAATGCTGGTATGACTGTTTTTTCCTGATGACAATCGCATACTGATTGCTTAGCACATGAAGAGGCATGAGACATTCTAAAGTGAGAGTGGGCAGTGTTATAATCTCATAACTATGACATTGTGTGTGTGTGTGTGTGTGTGTGTGTGTGTGTGTGTGTGTGTGTGTGTGTGTGTGTGTGTGTGTGTGTGTGTGTGTGTGTGTGTGCGTGTGTGCGTGTGTGCGTGTGTGCGTGTGTCTGTGTATGTTCCATGAAATCTTATATTGCTTTCTTTAGGAATTTGTCTCATTCATTCTTACATACTGCTTTTCACTTCATTTCAGAATTCAGGTCCAAACAACAGTCTGCAAGGTTTGAGTAATGCTATCTTATTTTCCTCACATTACAGCCATTTAACAAATATTTGCTGGATGAAACAACACAAAACTGCTATACAAAATAAGCATTTTTCCCCTGGAACATTAGCAAAATAGTTTTCTTACTGGTTGGTGTTAGTCACAGTTCAGAGAACAGCTCAGGCTTTGATGACAGGAAACTTGACACAGTTTGCTGATGGAAAGATTGAATGAGAAGGAGCACCTGAACCTAAAAATGGCTTTATAAAATCTGCTTGATTCAAGCACAGTTTAAATCTGAAAAGAGAAATAGCTCATTGCTGTGTTTAGGAAATACAAACATCACAAAACCAGGGATGGTCACTGAAAACCAGTTTGTTAACAATCTCTCAGAGATTCTGAACTCGGTAATTCTAAAGACTCTTATTCTATGTGATTGGGCAAAACAGACTGAATGAGAAGGAAGTTTAAAAATTCATTTTCCAGTAGCATAGACTACTCTGGAGAAGGAAAGAAGGAAGGCCTTAGATGAGAAAGAAAATTAGATCTTCAAGCTCTCCCCATTAGTTATTAAAAAAACAATAATAATACAACATAATTTAGGGTTGCAATGACATTTGTACTAAATTAAGGCCAAGATAAGACTATGCATATAGTCTGGATCCACAGTGGGTCTTAAGTCCATGAAGCTAAAGTTGCACTTGCAAGGTATCTTAACACTAGTAATAGTTATTCTACTCAAAAATTTCAGATTAACAGTTGGGGTGTGTTTTTTAATGTCTTCACAAAAATATATCTCAGTGAAAATTGCTAAAATGTTAATTTTTTCTTACAGTTTCATGCTCTAAATTTAAAAACAAAAGACAGTTTTTTTCAAGTGATAGTTTTGTTGACTAATTAACAAAGTCGGAGTGGATTACTGCTTCTACCTATCAGGTTTGTGATCAAGGAGCTTCAATGACTAATTTTGTATGCACATAGTATAATACAATACAGATGCAGATTAAACAATAACCTGCTGCAGGCATGAAGTACACTAACATCCAAGCTGATTTCTGATGAAGTAATGGAGATGTCTAAAAAGCTTTCACACAGCCTTTGTTTACTTAGCCAACAAAGATATCACGTGAATATATTTTACTTGTGTCTTTAGAGACTGCCATGGTACAACCCCTGTTCCTATATTTTAAATTTGAGCAGCATATCTTCCTTTGATGACAAAAAGCAAAAAGTGCTTGCATTCTTATTCTTTTATATTACACAGTGGATGCCCTAGGGAACTTTGCCTATTATCATCTTTTGTCTACAGGGGTCAAAGTGCAAGATAAAAAGAAATGGATTTCAACCTATAATAAACAAATGTTTTTGAGTATGTCTATGTGTGCGCACATTTATGTTTGTACTTCCATGTATGTGTGTGTGTGTGTGTGTGTGTGTGTGTGTGTGTGTGTGTGTGTGTGTGTGTGTGTGAGTGTGTGTGTATGTGTGTGTGTGTGTGTGTTGTTGTTTGTGAATAACTACACTCATATCTATAATCATACTGAAGAGCAAATCTTCTCCTTGCATACTATAATACTAGTTCCCATTCATTAGTGTATTTAAAAATGCTTCATACAAACAAGTCATTCTCTGGAAGGGGCATCTGTTATGTTTTATATAATGATATGCTGTCATCAAAACTGCTATGTAATGCATACACCATTTCAGAGATTTATAATGCTAAGAAGAGAAATCATTTACAGCTTTATGCCTAAAATAGATTATTTCAATCTCACCCTCTGTTTTCAATTGTATGTCATTAACAACTGGAAATAAAATGCATGCTCAAAAAATGTCTTAAACCACACATATAAATGAAACACTTGTAAACATATTTCAGCAATGCTGACAAAGTTGTATTCCTGTAGTAATCAGATTTTAAAGGGAAAGTGCTGCTAGTTATGAACGGGAACAGGTTTCCCTTTGTGACTTGACTTGCCTTATGTTAAGAACCAACAGTTTTCTTCAAGTCTTCATACTGAAGACATTCTATTGTCTAGCCAAAGCAATAATTCTCTTCTCATACTGTCCAGGAAGTATTGCAGTGAGGAACGGATCAAATGAAGGATGACATGCATTTGTGACAAACTACAATTAAAAAGAACAGACAAAACACTGTATGGCTGTTCTCACAGGTATGTTATCTGTGTGTCTGTATATGCACACACATGTATATATATATATATATATATATATATATATATATATATATATATATATATATACACACACACAGACACACACACACACACACACACACACACACACACATACGTATATGTAAAGAAGTATATGACATTTTATCTAATTGCCTCTTCATGTAATGCCAAATCACTGAAATGTTCATTGAAAATACTTTTCACTTAAATATATATTAATGTATTCACATTTCAAAGAAAAAGTCATATGCATATATATCATATTTTTTTGGTTGGAGGGCAAGCCCCTCTGTATTTTCATGTGGGGACCATGGACCCCTTACTTAAATATACTAACTCCATGGTCAGAGAACACAGAGAAAAGAGATTCTTAACAAATCCTAAGATCCTAAGCCTCACCAGCAGTAATTGTCTATAGCCTTAAACAGTTTTCTATAACTTGTGATCCACCAAAATGTGTTTTAGATAAAATGTATTTTATTATTTTTTCAGTGATTTGTGATTAGATAAAAATGCAATTAGATGAAATTAAATTGTATTCGAATAGGTGTGTGTGTGTGTGTGTGTGTGTGTGTGTGTGTGTGTGTGTGTGTGTGTGTGTGTGTGTGTGTGTGTGTAAGTGTTTTTTCACCAGATCTCATCAAGTTACACATAATAAAAGCATTAAGGCTTCCACTGGACAAAATCAGCTGGTCCAAGCTTCATTTGGATACAAATAACTAAAAAAAAAACTTTACTGGGGGCAAGCTTCATGTACCCTTCCTTACTAATTTATATTAACTCCTTTATCACACAGCTGTAGAGAAACCATGCCAGCAGTAATTTTCATTGGGAAATGCCTATTTTGTTTTGTTTTTATTTTTTATTTCTTGTATTTTTCCATAACTGCAACCCAGAAACTCCAATGTAGGTATGTATGCCATGCAACGCAAAACACCGATAAACATAGAAAAAGGTCCATGTAGTCCTTCTCCAGTGCCTTGCCTAGGCAGCAAAAAGGTGAGAACCAAAGTGTGTTGAAGTAATTAAACCTCAAATTCAAGCACAGTCAGAAACAGACCTTTATTCTATAAAACATTAAGTGCTTTCGTAGCCACTACTCAGGATTTCCTCATAACATATTTAACATCCACATGCTTGGTTTAAATATACAACATATTTAATAAACCTAATCAATCCATCAAATGATTAAACAATTAAAAAATTACAAAAAATACAAGGTTAATTACAAAGCAAAATAAAAACAAAAATATAGTTCTGTCAGTATAGTGTAAAAACACTTTAAACATATTAAGAAATACTTATATAAGAATAACAGGACAAGGCAGACCTTTTAAATTAGTACACTGTTTTAATGAAAACGAGGGAGTAATAAAAAACATCATAATTTAACAGCTCTCATTTTTAAGACAGGATAAATAGAAATGTGTTGATTTAGCCCAGGTAAATTGGAGTCATCTAGCCTAATTTGCCAAACAAGTTCATGGTATTCAGTTCTATTCTCCCACTGCTCCCCTCTACTGTTTAGACATATATTTTCAAGGATAACAAATTCAAGCATAATAAAACCTTTACACATCAATGAATGGTTATATAAAGTTTTTTAGTATTCTCTTTTTTAATATAATAACGATGTTCATATATCCTTTTTGCCAATTTCCTTTCAGTTTTTCCTACATAAAATTACTGACACTGCTTACAAACTGAGATATATATATATATATATATATATATATATATATATATATATATATATATATATATATATTAGATCTTCGGTTTCACAATTGCCCTTCTCACATATTATTTCTGTACAGCAATAGCTATTTAAAACAATGGACCTCTTGTCAAAAATGGAGTTACAAGAACTGTATTTCTCCCATTTGATAGTTCTTTTCACAATCTCCTTATTATATCCTTCTCTAAGATTCTCTTAATGTTCTTATCTACCTTATAAATAAACTGGGAACTTCACCCACATGGCTAAAAATGTCTTGCTCTACCTTTAATTTAGACCAGTTGTTCCTAATAATATTCCTCACCAGTGAACTACTGTCATTGTATTTGATAACCATGGCATTCTGAAAATTAGAAATAGTGGTAACCTGGTCTCCTTGTCTCCACATTGTTAGGAGTTACTTAGCAAGGGAGTGTATCTTACTCCTCTCTCCTTGTCCACCTCTGCTTGTACTTTGACAAGTAAATAATCTGGATATCCTCTCTCCCAAAGCATACTCCTCATCATATCCAGTTCTTGAATAAAAGTGTTATTGTTAGCAACCATTCTGGCTACTCTAATAAATTATCCTTTCAATAAGTTTTTTACAAAGCCAAGAATGACAACTGTTGTAATATAAATATGAATTGGAAAAAGTATAATTTCTATATATAGAAGAGACAAACTTATTACCCTCCATGGTAAGATACACATCAAACACCTGACAAATTACAGACTAGTACAATTCATATTTGACAAGCTGTAATGAAGCCCATATATATCCTGCCAATGGAAATAGAGAAAGAGAATTATAAAAAAAATAGATACCTAAGTCAGACTGCAAGACTAAATCATTTATCTATTTGCAGTGTAGGATTATAGCTAATTATCTCCATAATGCACATATTAGTCAAAGACTAACCACACTTTAGCTAAGTCATAATTTGCATGACCTACTGTATATACAGTCTATATATTTTCATGAGCCACAATGAAGCAGTGAAACTAGTCTAAAACATAAACATCAACACAAACCACCCTAAAAAACAAACATTGCTACATTAAAGCCTAACCAAAAACACAGCTAAAAAGCAAAAGCTAAGTGTAATACATAAAACAAGCACACTGCATGGATTGTCCCAGTCCAACAAATTCAAAATAGCAGTGGGATAAAGTACACAATATACTGAAGGTCAAATAAGACCAGTAAAGACAATCAAAATGAAATAAAGTACCATTATCATAAACACCTATGTGTCAGGGTAACATGCAGTTACCGCAATTCAGACTGTGATATTGACTATTTGCTTGTGTGTAGCAAGTTGAACATCCAGCTGGGAAGGTTCTTTCTCTCCAAAAAAGAAGGGAGACCATGCACTGACACAGGCAATACTTGTGACCCTTCAAAAGTATGTGAGTTTGTCCAAGCACTTGAAGAGGCCTTGTCCCACCTGGATGGCATTAATATCAGCAAAAGATGGGACAGCTATGGGATACTATCTATAATACTGCAATATCATCTACCTTTGGGAAGAAGACAGTTAAGTGTGCTGATTGGTTTGAATCCCACATTGAAGTGCTGACTCCCTATACTTAGAAGAAGAGAGAGCCACTGGCTGCCTAAAGTTCCTCATCCAGTGAGGAGAACTTGCAGACATTCTGGTGTAGTGTGCGACTCTGGCACCAGCTCTGCTCCAAGATTTAGCAGGCTGCAGACACTGGAAACATGCAAGGAATGTACGACAGGATCAAGCAAGCCATCATTTCAACACAAATGAAGATTGCCCCATTTATGTCGGCCACAGGTGAGGTCTTGAATGGGAAAGCCAAGCAGGTGAAACACTACTCGCAGCTGAGCCCCACTTAAGTCAGCCACAGGCAAGGTCTTGAAGGACAAAACCAAGCAGATGGAATGCTGGGTGGAACACTACTCACAGCTGTATGCCAGAGATACCATAGTTACAGAGAGAACCCTGAAAACTCTTGAGTCTGTGCCAACAACGACTGAACCTGATGCTGAGCTCACCTTGGAGGAACTGAACGATGGACTAAAACACTCTCTTCTGGAAAAGCCCATGGGAAAGACCGTATTCCCTCAGAAATTCTCAGATGTGCCACTGAAATCATGTAGATGGTTTTCTTCTGCTATGCCTTTTCTTTTTTCCAGTGTCTAGTCTTTTCTTCAGGAGCTCTCACACCTCAGTTCAGCACAGGGAATTTGAAAAATAACATTAAGTAGGAAGTGCTAACTAGAAAGCAAACTATTTTCTTTCCATTTGTATTCAATGACTAACATGTTCTCCACCCTTGGGTCAGAAATTATCTTTTATAGGATGAGGAGTACCTGTAAAATCCTCTTCTGTGCTACTTTGCTGGTATTGTTAATTGCTGTGCTGTCTCTATTTGCATGCCTGATAACTATCATAGAGTCTAGAAATTAAGCAGCTCACCCCTAGTGGGCATTTGTAGAGCCTTCACATTCTGTACTTCATAACTCACTGACTGAGAGTAACTCCCAATTGCTTTTCGAACATTGTCAGACAGTCTCTTATGCAGCCACAGCACTTTGTTTTTCTGCACTTACATTTGTAATTCATTGTCCAGACATGGAATACCTAATAAGAAAAAAATTAGTCTCAACTGAATCTTGTCACTTTGTTCCATGTGGATCAGCTAACGTATATGTTTTTTTTCCTAGTGGGGACATTTGCTGCACTGTTATATAATACTTGATAATTCATTCATATCTACAGTAACCATTAAGCTTTTGGCTAAATGCAAGAAGAAAAGCTGTCCTTCTGCAGATGATTTTCTACCTAATTCATATAGCTGGTCACTTTTCATACTCCAAGACCATTATGCAACTCATTAATCATAGGTTCATAGGTTCCTGCAAGGTTACTAGGCTAATGGCCCTAGTGCCCTTACAAGCCTAGCCATATTTATCCCAGGTTGCTCCAATTGCTGGTGGTTAGATGAGTAAAGTTCAGAGAGTTAAGGGTCTATGGTAGTTAATACCCACTTCAACTGTCCAGGAGGGACATAGGTGCCACTCCAGGAGTGAATCTGCAGTTATCCATCCATTGATCTAGGCTGCATTTGAAGAGGGTAAGGGAGGGGCTCTGTTTCACATGAACTGGAAGCTTGTTCCAGAGAAGTGGCAGTCTCTGGGAGATGTATCTGTCTCTCCAATATTACCTGTTTATGTTAGTAGTTAGGTTAAGATCCCTGGAGTGAGTGCTATGTATTGCACTGTACAGTCTTCATGGAGGTTTGCATTTGCTATTCCACTACACAAGGGTGGTCATAGTTCTCCACCTCCTAGTGCAAGAAATCTGGGCAAAGCCTAAAATAATGGGGGAGACATAAGCCCAAAAACAGAGACAGATTTTAAATAGTGCTCTTATAAAATTATAAACTTGCTAGAATAACAGTATTTGTGTTAGTATGCATTTTCTGAAGGATATGAAATCTGAAAGTCAGATGTATGACATAATTTAGTGACTTCAATCATGATCAATGATTTGCCAGAAAACCACAAATTTTATGAGGGACAGACCAAAAATATGAAGCAAAAATCTAGACATTCTGTGAAAATCTGGACAGTTAATAGGTAAGAGGATGGTCACCCTCACTAAGTTAGTAACTATAGATGTATTGCAGTCCAAAGACCTATCAGAGTTAGTTGTCCTCCTTTCAACTCAGTTAATTTCTCCTCATATATACACTCTTCTGTCAGAAAAGGTCATGGGATTTTGACTAATCAGGGTATTGAAAATGTGCTTACAGTATTAAATCATACTATAACCTTTCTAGCATACATAATTTGGTTGGAGCTCTATTTCTCAGCCTCAGTGATGAACATTGTATTGTGATAGATATTGTGAGGTCTGAGGGGGTTGGTCCTAATGGGTTTTATGATTTCACAGCTGTCTATTCACTCATATCCAATTTATCAAATGAGATACTGCTACATCTGGACCTAAACCTTTTTTCACATGGAAGTACTTCAAGTATCAGCCTTGGGCCCATTACTTTTTTTCATAAGTTATGAATCAGTTGGAACTTCCTTTGGGTAATGCCACATTTTCTCAGTATGCTGACAATTCTGCATTTGTAAACATTACCCACAGGCAAATGAAACTGATGCCAGTCTGTAGGAGGCCCTGCACCCTCTCTAAACCTACATATCTATTACTTATCATTTTATTCTTGATTTCTATACAAAACTTTATTCAACTTCCATATTGTAAAAAAGACAGTAGGATGAGGAAGGAAAATGAAAAGTTAGGGCCCCATATGGGCAACCAAACTACACAAATCACTAATTAAGAATAAAGCCCTTCCAAAATGTTGGCAAAATACTATATTAAATAATAGCTTGCACAACCCACATGCCAAAGAAATCCCATAAATGAATTCTACCTTGTATTAATATAACTTAGCATTCACTACATAATGAATAAACAAATCAAAATGTTTTAAATACAAAAATAATTTTCTTGCAATCTTGTAGAGGGCAACAATAAATATACAAGGGCTTTCATACCCCTCCCAATTTAATTTTTTCCTAGTATATACAAGATAATTAAATATGTGACAGAACTAATATCAGTAACTAGAACTAAGGTAACCACAAATTGCTACTAAGGGACCAGTATTAAGTAAACATCATTGTAACTCAAAACTGTATCCAGAATGTTGTAACTATAACCAGGTCTTTATAAACAGACCAGAAGCTTAACTTGAGACCTACTCTATATCCCCACATCCCTAGGAAAAGTAAAATATGATAAAAATATCAGCATGTCTCCTGTGGACTGGCACCTTTACAGACTGGATCCTGTACCTCTTTTGGGCTGTTTATTATGCTTTACATAACTGTTTCTCAACTTTACATTAATCTCACCCCTTCATGTTCAAAGCTACCTGACCAAGCCTCATTATCACCCCCTTCTCATTTTGGATATCTATAGACCAATGCAATATTTTACTGCTAGAAGCTGAGTACAGTGGCAGTCTTCCAAACACAAGGGCTGCATTTCTGCAAGATTTATAATAACAGGCTAAGCACCCTCTTGTGTGCTCTAGCTAGTGTAGCTGGTGTTCAGATTCTACAGAGCACCATCCTCCTAGGGACCTTAGATGAGATCCCTCAGATCTTTATATCTTTTGTAGTACTCCTCTGTCCCTCACCACAAGACATCTATCACCTTATAAGTGCAAAATGTATCCAGCAGCATCCTCATTAAATCACTGACAGATGGGAGACACTGTCAGATACCGACTGTATAATAGTGCTGGATAAGTTGCTTCCAGACACAAATCAGTCACTTCATGGTGCCTGAACAATCCTGGAAAGCTTCCATGATCAGCTTTGTGTCTGCATCCTGCAGGCCAAAGCCCAGGAGTTTCTGCCATGACTGCTAAAATGTAGGAGCTTGGGGTGGGATGACATGTAACATGGAGATCTAGATAACATAGACAATAAAACTTCAGCCACCCCACTTCCATCCACATTCTCCATTAGCAAGTTGATTTGGACTTGTTTATGACATCACCCACAAACATGAGCTGTGATTACTTGAAAAAGATCTGTTTGTGGGATTCCAGATTCTAGTTATAGTTCACAAAATATCCAGAATCACTGCCAACTCAGGATTATGGAATTTCCAAGAAATCCACTGTAAACATATGAGGAGAAGCTTATCCCATAATTCCTGCACCTAGATTAACTTGTTTGCAACTACACTTACCACTTGGAGAGAAGCATTAGCTGATGCAGAGCCCCCTACCAACCTGCCCCACAAAGACATGTATCAAAAATTATCACGCTTCAACTCAATGCCTTCCCATGACATCTTATAACCTGCAATTAGCCACTGTGAAGATAGCTGCAATTTAGCTGCAGAGACATAGACAGTTACATCAAGAGGATCCAAACTACCTAATGAAACTATGGCCCAGTGTCTTTTTCTGTTCTTCAGTGATGTTTTTGCAGCTACCAAATGTACTCCACCACACGTTTCTTTCCTTTTATAATGCCAGAACTGGTAGACCTGAACCCATGGAGTTATCAAGTATGAGACTTTGGAAAAGAGTGTTATCCTCAGCCATAACAGTATTTCATCTATGGGTAGGGTTAGAGGCTTCCACTTTAATTATATATCTGCAAAGCCTAATCAATATTTATTTGCACTTCTTCATTATAAAAGGAAGTCAGCTTCAGCCCCAAGTAATGAAATGAGGTAGCAAAGATGTGGTAAAAGTGCACAAAAAGTAACTAACTGGATTAATGAAAGGAGGTAGCCTTACACTTAAAATAGAAAATTTGCTAACTCCCTCCTGTGGATATATAGCCAACAGACAAATTTTCCATTTTTAATTCGTTCAATGTAGAACCATCCTTTCCTCCAAATTCTCTTCATGCATACCAGGCAGGGATCAAGACTTTGTTCAAAGCAGATAGAAAAATGACTGGCTTATCATCAAATTGGATGACTGTATTGCTGCACACCAATAACAATGCCTGACTTAAGGTATCCTCCATTAAAGGCAGACAAGGGGGTCAGTACTTAAAAGAAAGAGAGTACAGCTGTATAGAGTACCAATCATATCAGCAGTTCTTCAAGAAGAGGTCACTATAACATGAAATTATAGGTTCATAGGTTGGTACTAGGATATCAGCCCTAGGGGCTATACAAGCCTAGCCATAACAATTCCCTGGCTATTTCTTCCCACACTATTTACTTCCCTGGACCCCTGTCTAGCAGGGCAACTGACGTGATCCTCGGGGTGAATTTCCTTTCTCCCATCCAATCCTCAAGGTTTCTTTTGAAGAGGGCCAAAGAGGCACTCTGCTTGACATGTATGGGCAATCTATTCCAGAGTCTGGGGAGTCTCTGGGTCAGGAACCTATCCCTCCAGCATGTTTTGTTTATTGTGATGACAAGGTTTAGATCCCTGGAGCATGTGGCGCTGAGGGATTGGGATTTCTTTAAGTGTAGCATGTCCAACAGCTCTGGGTTTGACATGGCCTTGTATGTTAAGCAGAGATCGCCTCTGAGTAGACGATATGCGACAGAGTATAGCTGGAGTTTTTTAAGGCGGTCAGCATAGAGCATCTGCTTTAGGCCTGTGATTCTTTTAGTGAGGTATTTCTGCGGTCTTTCCAGTTGTTGCAGATGTCTTGAGAGGTACATACGAAATGGGGCATTGTATTCTATAATGGGTCTAACTAGGGATGAGTACAGTGGGACAATGACCTCCTTTTTTCTGGATGAAAAGCCCTTAGTGATGAGGTGTGCCACATAGAAGGATTTCCTGACTGCTGTGGCGATGTGGTTATCAAAGATGAGACCACTGTCCACCTATGTCCCTAAGTCTCTTATCACACTTTCGGTGTTTAGTGTACTGTCACCTATATGGTAATTCACAGGTACATGTTTTTTCCCAAAGGGGATAACTATACATTTCTTGGCATTGAGCTTGAGCCCATGGCTCTGGCACCAAGCATCTGTTTCTGTAAGGCCATTTTGTAGAGTATCCACATCATCTGAGGATTCAATAATGACTCCCAGTTTGCAGTCATCTGCGAACTTTGTTAGCCAGAGTCCCTTAGTGTTGGCCTGTACTTCAGAGAAGTAGATGCCAAACAAGAGCGGTCCCAGGACTGAACCCTGAGGTACTCCACTTGTCACTTGTCTGTCTCTGGATTTGGAGTCAGCTACTTTTACAGTGTGGGTTCAGTAAGCCAGTTAACAACCCATTGGGTGAAGTAGGGATTAATGTCCAGCTTAGTAGGTTTATCTATGATTCCAGAGTGGGGGATGGTGTCAAAGGCCTTGGCAAGGTCTAGATAAGCTGTGTGGACCACCTTACCCTTGTCCATGGCTCTGGAGACTGATTCAAAGAAGTCAATCAGGTTCAGGAGACAAGATCGGCCCTTCACGAACCCAAATTGGGTGGGGTCCAGTGTTTGAAGGTTGCCAATGTCTTTGTTTATAGGTTCCATGATAATATGCTCCATGGCCTTGCAGATAAGGCTCGTCAGACTGATGGGGTGGTAGTTTCCAGGAGCCAAGGTGGATTCCCCCCTTGTGGAGTGGGATAACTGTAGCTCTGCGCCACTCAGTGGACACGAAACCTGAGGTGAGGCTATGATTAAACAGGACACTTAGGTGAGGTGCCAGTTCATATTGTAGTTCATGTAGTACACAGCCCGGGATGTCATCTGGTCCCAAGGATGCTGTATTCTTAGCTTTGGAGAGTGCGTTTTTTACCTGTGTGGCTATTATTACCGGAATTTGGCAATCTTCCGGTATTGAGATGGGCCATTTAGGGGGTGAGAGGGGGGTGAAGTTGGCACTGAAGTGATCTGCCAGGATATTGGCAATATCCTTGGGCTCAGTATATTTAATGCCATTCTGTTTTAGCTCAGAGCAGATCTGAGCATTGCCATTTAGATTCTTGACATAGTTATAGAATGCCTTGTGGTTGTCTTTGGAATCTTTGGCAATTTTATTTTCGTAACTAGCTTTGGAGGATTTTATGAGGAATCTCAGTTTCTTACTGAGGCTAGTAAGGGAGTTTTTTGCATCCTGGGATTTTCCTCTTTTCTGCAACAGTTTCTTCCTTTTGTTGTAAAGTTTGTTTATGGCAGGGGACCACCAGATTGGCTTCCTTTTTTTGGATGAGAGCATCTTGTTTCTATTTGGGTTGGCACGATTCATGCATGAGTGGATGTGTTCGTACAGTGCCTTAGTGTAGGATATATAATATTTGGGTTCACCCTTTTACTGCGTTCTGTTCTAACTAGAATTTCACTGAGCAGTGACATATTCCTGCACTGAACCCTCTCATTTCTTGCTCCAGTATGGGTACTAATAAAGATGGCGTAAGACTTCTACATGTGTCCTGCATCATTAAATATTGTCTTATGTTCTTCAAATCTGCATTATGTGCTTGTGGTATGAAAACAGCCGGGCAAATGATCTAGTAAGGTTTGAAGTATGTGTGCTTATATTAACACAGTATGTATGTACACATACCTAGTACTGCAAAACAGATCTAAAATACAATTATCACTTCTATAATAATAATGATCAAAATCATCAGTATATGTAAAATATTCCATTTGTGATTGTGTGTGTGTGTGTGTGTGTGTGTGTGTGTGTGTGTGTGTGTGTGTGTGTGTGTGTGTGTGTATACATATACATACATATATTGTATTGTGCTATTCATCTTCACCACTTTCAGTCACCACCCCTCTACCTGTTCTCTACTAGCCTCCTTTTCTATAACCACTTTCACATCCCCAGGACAGCATCTGATGGCACAGCTAATGTCTACTAAGCATCCCTTCTCCCAATACATGCAACAATCCCCTCTTTTTCCTGTATTCTTACAAGTAAACTACCCCACCCTGTTTTCCTGCAAAATACTTCTTAAATTTTTCATAAAGCCCCTATTTCTCCTCCTTCTACTCTTAAAGCTGAACCAAGTCCCTTTTTCTCCTACCTCCCTACCTGCTGAACACAATACCTTTAAGCTTGCACCCTCCTCTCCCACCCACTTAATTTGCTTTAATAAACACAGGTGGCAGTGAAAACAGCCTAGAGCAAATCCAAGCCTCCTTACTACCCAATACACAAACATGTAGATCATCACAGAATCATGGGTTAAAGACCCCAGTCCAAACTTTCACCACTATTTACCAGGGTGCACATATACATTCATTTCACAGCCTGAGAATAGAAACAGAGGTGGTGCCCTCTACTTTTTTAAACATAACATCACAACACAAGTCACCTCACAAGCTACCTTCCCAAATAACATTGACGCAAACTGGCTTCTCATACACATTCCCAAAAGTATTAGCTTCACTTTTGCAATCATACTTGTATACTGTTCCTACCACCACCATCCTCACCTACAAATTTTAAAATCAAACCCTACAGCTCTTTCAAAATACCCATCTTTTCAAAGACACACTAATCGTTAGTGGCTCCAATATGACTCTGTTTAGCTTAACTTATAATGATATTCAGACATTTCTCCCTAACCATTAACTTACCAAATGACAGTCATTTCTACCAGGGCCAATTTTAAAATTAATAATCACTCCCTTACAGACCAAGTTATAGCAAACATTCTCAATAGTCTTTCATCTTTCAAGATACTCGTTCCCACCTTGAGTGATCACTCTCCAATTCTCTTCACACTCTTCATTCTCCCGGCTGAGCTACCACCTTAACTCACCACCTATCACTCTAAATCACCAACCAATAATTCTACTTTCAAGTGTATCTTAAAAGGAAGCAGTTGGGTACCCATTATTCAATGCACAGGCCCATCTAAAAGTACCTCCCTGCTCACAGGCACTCTATACTTACTTTAACAAAAGTACTTTTCTGCAGTCACTGGACTGCCCAAATCCAACCAAAACAATGGGTAACTACTGGACTCAAAGCCCTATTGAAGACCAGAGACTTAGCCTGAGATTACTGGAATACAAGTACAGAAAGACACGTTATTCACTCTCAGAAACCTAAAAGAAAGCTGTATGTTGCCACAGATATAACCAGCAAACATCTATCTTGTGAAAACCTAAGCAATTGTGGCACCAAGTAAATAATATCGTTGGATGCTTTTCCAGTCCCAACAACAAACTAGCACATATAATTTCTGCATCTTCAAGCAATGTCACCCCCACAGATTTCATCCATAAATTCACTAATTTCTCTTCCACACCTAGTAATACTGCATTCCTCACCTCTGAACCTGCACTGTACTCGCCTCCCTTCTACTCCTCTTCCACAAAGCAGTCAGACATAACTTAACTGTTACACTCCATACCAAATGATGTCCTATCCTGGCCCTGATGGACTTCTTCCTTGATTCGTCAACCTCTGCCATGATCACGTAATCTAAACTTTTCATCAAATTTACAATCCATTTCTCTGCAATAATATGGAATTCCCAAGTATAGATACAATGTACTGTTACCCCCATCTCAAATCTTCAAATCCTAACTTAGCTCAAGACTTCAGACCTATATTCATACTTCCCATACCAGAAAAATATTCTGGAAAAACTAGTATACAGTCATCTATTTACCTACATTTAGAAATTATGCTTACTATCCAGCTGCCAAAACAGTTCATGGTCCAATCACAGCACATTTAATGCACTCCATACCCTTACAATGACATCATCTTAACAAATACTATCTTTGTTAACCTTACTAAAGCTTTTCATCTGTTGCACAAACCCTACTTTTAGAGTTTCTCTTATTGCCACTGGGGATTCGTCTTAAAGCCCTTTGCTTGTTTCAGGCCTTCCACTCACACAGAACATTTATAGTCAAAACAGGTCTCCGACACAAAAAACATACACAAAGGAGTTGCACAAGGCTCTGCTTCCACCCCATTCTTATCAGTCTTTATAAAGATGCTACCATCCAGCCTTCCTCATCTGCCTATTAAACCTAATGCAGATGACATGATTATCTACAGACTGCCCTTCTCAGCTGCCACTAGAAAATCTCAGTAGAACCTGACCTTAGTCTTCTGTCTAATTAACTTTAAAATAATAATCTCCTGCTCAACCTCAAGAACAATTAGCATGTTATTTTTGGATCAAGACAACATAAAAACAGTTCCCTCTAATTGACAATTAATCCACAACAACAAATATCTTCTAAAAATAACAGAACAAGTTTGCCACCTTGGAGTATGTCTGGGATCCACCACATATCCTTGACTAAAGCTTTAATTTACTCAAACTCCCTTCTGAGGCAGAAAAAGTCCCTATCTTTCGCACTTGAAGGAAGAAATGTCACTGACAAGGGCATCCTACAACTGCAAATAGAAAATGCCCTTCTTTAACTTAATCTGCCTATAAAAGAACCTACTAACTCTTCAGATCCTTTCAAACAAAATAAGCATGTTTATTACCTTATCACACATAAGAGAACACTACTGCTAGTCTGTTACCTCACTGCTTTCTACTAGGATATAGTCATCAGGAAAAGAGAGCTCCCTCCTGTGTATTTTGTAAGAGTATACGCATCTTTACATGAGACTTCCCTGTACTCCTGAAATGAGTACACTCAGTCTAATTTCTGAAGTTCTGGAATAGATGCATATGT
This sequence comes from Protopterus annectens, assembly GCF_019279795.1. Taxonomy (NCBI): domain Eukaryota; kingdom Metazoa; phylum Chordata; order Ceratodontiformes; family Protopteridae; genus Protopterus; species Protopterus annectens. The sequence goes on along the minus strand of NC_056729.1, from coordinate 1,112,391,346 downwards.
AAACTAAAGTAGCTGGGTGCTTTTTACAAGCTGACGTGGTCTGCTAAGCATGGATAGTGAAATTGTCAGCCTGTGATGTTCAGAAAAGTTATGAAAAACATGAGATATTTTCTGTGCTTAACAATGCAATAACTTAGTGTGATGCTGTCATGATGGGGATGGTGTTTGCAAGTAGAGTGTGTGTTAGTAGTAAAATTATATTTAAACACATTGGTTCCACAGTTATGAATACTGGCAATATTTTCATAACTACATTCATTTATTAAAAAGAGTATAACCAACATGTAAATATATATAGCACTGATAATGACTTTTCCATCACTGGTCCTAAAATAATTTCCCTCTAGTTTAAAGGGCATCCTGTTCTTTCCCGTATTTCAGGCTGAGATACAACATATATCTCACCAACATTGCAAAATGTAAATGTTTACATCCATATGATATAACCTACTTTCCTTCACCATCTATGCGATGCGCACCTTAACTGTGTCATTTTTTAGCCTCTCTGTTTACTTCGCCCCTTCTCATTTCCTCACTATCACTCTATCTTTTCACAGACCTACCACCCCCATTCCTACTCTTTTCCTTCCTTCTATCTCCACTCTCTCCTCCTCTATCCTTTCCCTGTGCTCTGCAACCATCTAACTATCCATCTTACCACTTCTTACATTCCCCTGAAGGCCTACTCTGTTTCTGTGCAATGCCATAGCTTGATGAATGTTCTTCTGTTTCAGTTACAGACTGCTGAGCTGTTATATTTTTTTGTGCTGCACAATCTTGATATATCTTATGTAGATGTTTAGATGGTTTCTTGCTAACCATGTATGATTACTGTTATTTTATTTACCAAGTAAAGCAAACTGCCGGACTCTCGATGCCAGATAGATTTATTCAAAATATATATAAAACAAGCAAAGCTTTTGCGATACTTCCTTTCATCAGTGCAAATAAAAATTTCTTTCATATCTAACAATTTTATATCCAGCACATGACACAAAACCCCAATAAAACTATTTTAAAACATTTAAATGCAACAGTTCTTGTTATAATACAATTTTAAAGGTATAGGCAAAGTAAATAAAAGGTGCAACAGAATCAACTAATTCACAAAATAAAAAATAAAAATTAATAGAGAATATGTAGTAATATATATTAACATATATGTGTTTCAATAGATAAATTGCATTCATATTCTCATTTGTCTTTGTTTTAAAATTGGTTTCAAAGTAACTGCAGCGTTCAAGTCCGGAACCTTATCGTCTTCTAATCTCACAATCCAGTTATACTCAGCTGTTTCTATTTTATTATTATCATCATCTCCCCTTATGTTTGGAGTCAACTTTTGAATAACCCTAAGCCTAAATGTATATACTGAGTACCTCTGTCCAAAACATGTTTAACAAGTGAAGTGCTATATTTTTTTCCTTGCTGCACAATCTTGATACATCTTATTTAGGTGTTTAGTTTTGTTTGCTGCTAATCATGTATGACTACTGCTTTTCTATAATTTACTGCAATTTTCATGGGTTGGCCTGAAAACAGTCATCTTGGTTCAGTAGTCTACCTGTTACCAAATCTTAAATAAGTAAATAAATAAGTTCAGTAACATAATAATATTAAAACAATGAAGCGTAACATTTGGTAAATACTCTTGAGTGCTTTGAATAGTCCAACTGGCAAACTTGAAAATTAAAAATGATTTTGAGCTATCCAAAATCGGAATCACTTTCTGTGAGATTGTTTTGCTGGAATGTGTAAAACTGCCATCTTTAATGTCTAGTGTTGCCATACAAGAGTCATATTTATTCAAAGGGCAGCAATATTTTCAGTCACCATCACAAAATTCATTCCTCTTGTGACATTGTTCAAGTTTGATATATTTAAGACTGGTCTCTATGTTTTGTTCTCCTTAATAATCTGGAAGAAAAGTCCTGATTTGTCTGATTGTAAGGTACCTACAATATTGATGTATTTAATAGTATCAGTTTTCTTTTGTATGGATTACAATCCCTGCCCCCTCAGTGTTGACAGGCAATCCTCGTAGCATGGACAGGCAGTGGCTGCTATACATCAAGTGCATGGTCCAGCTCCCAGCCATAGGGCAGACATGCCTAATTCAGTTCTCTACAACCATCTAGTCTGGCATCAGTCCCATGAGTTCCAGCCTCTGACAAAGTTTTCAGATGCTTATTTTCTTTCTGAAGCACCTCCATTGCACTGCAATGTAGTATTTTATTTTATTTACTCAGTTTGTTTATTGAAGTAGTACACTGATCACAACAGACCATACGCAGGCACAGCCTGGGTGAAGAAATTCACAAAAAAATAAATAAAATCAATAATCATAGAGTAATCATATGAAGATAAACAATCCCATAGACAATTGAAACAATATGTATACATTATTAACAGAGCAGAAAAACAAAAATGAATTAATTTTAGTAATAAATATGAGGTGCTGAAGAACAAGGGTAAAGATGTCTAGAGCCATTTATCAGGCTTCTGATTATATCTTCCCTTTTTCCATAAATTTGGAAAATAAGCTTCTTACCTTTCTCATTATTACACCTGTCCATAAGGCTGCTAAGACGTTGTATCTCACCTATAAAGAGGATTTGTATTCTAAACCAAATTACTCTGAAACTGTGAGGTAAAATTATTACATATTTCCTTAAAGGAAGACCACTTTTCCTTTTTATCATCATCATAGTCATCAACAACAACCCCCTTTTCTTCATTTTTACATGGTGTTTGAATGTTGTATCAACTGTCACCGCTTCTCCTAATTAATAGTCACTTTCCAAACTTCTTCCTGTCATCCCTACTGTAGTTCAAGTTTATTAAAGTGTTTATTTCTAAGGACTGTACAAAAAACAGTAGTACAAACAATGTAGCATATTGTATAATATCCAATATTAGCAACAGCACTGTATACAGTAAATTTGCTACAAATTATTCAATCTAATCATGTAAAATAAAATAATAAAGCAATAACTACAAAGGAACTAAATTTGAGTGATGGAAACAGAGACACTAAGACGATTTTTCAACTGTACTTAAAAATGAAATACTAACAAAACCATATTCTACGGTAAAAACAGTTTGTCACTGCAAAAAGGCTAACATTAAATATTTGCTAAAGAGTCTAGTAAATCTACTCTTGAGAACTGCATCAAAAGTAACATCTTCTTACCCAAAGAAAACTGCAAAATAGAAAACATCCTTACAGTTATTTAAAGTTTGCCATCTTTAAACATCTCTGAAACCCTGGTGCTTCCAAACAACACAGTATGAAGTTGTTCACAATCTCCCAACTAGGTAACCCAAAAGGAACAGCAAAATTGAACATCTGAGAATATCAGCAGATTTCAACAATGTTCCTCTTTCCACACCAGTCACAGATCACATTGTCCCATAACTAATAATACAAAACATGGCAGCAATCCTCTATCTTCCCAAATCATCCTAGTAAACAGGCATGGCTAGAGTTCATAGCCAGCCACTGCCATTCAGCAATGCATGAACATTCACTGAAGCACATTTTAGAAAATGAATCCAGAATGAGTGTAGCATGCTCTACAGTCTGTAAGCCAGCATTGTCAAGAGTGTAGCTATATTGTAACACAAACTGTAGCATGTATTCTCTCATGCAATCCATCCATCTCTTGGCTGATTATCTTCATCTCTGCTTGCTTTATTCCTGGCTGATTATCTTCATCTCTGCTTGCTTTATTCCTGGCTGATTATCTTCATCTCTGCTTGCTTTATTCCTGGCTGATTATCTTCATCTCTGCTTGCTTTATTCCTTCCTCTCCCAAATCTGCTTATATAATTTTCATCTGCTTTCCTGCGCGTGTGTCTGAACCACCATAAACTGCTCTCCTTTACTTTCTTTGTAACTGAGATGACATTGACTTCTGCTCTGACATCCTCACTTACTTCTTCATTGTCTGTGTGGTGTGCATCCTACTACCTGTCTCAGGGACTTCATTTTCATCTGCTCAAACCTTCTCAGCTGCTCACCCTTCAGTGCCTAGATATCTGTGTCATATAGATGCACTGGTCCCAGCTCTGTTTTGACTTACTTTTCATCTTGTTTTTTTTTTTTTTTTGCTTTGCTTTTTTTTTTTTCTTCGTTTTTCTGTTTCACAGTTCCCTCTGACTCTTTGTACCAGTTGGATACAGAACCTCTTATTCTAGCTTTGGTGTCTCCATTTAAACTTCCCTAGTCAGACCTCCCAGATACTTGAAGCTGTTAACCAGCTCCACTATCTTTCCTTCTATTTCACTGTCCAGCCTCACCTGAATCCCCATTTGGTTAACTGCTTATCTACATTCAGCTTTATCCCACGTGTCATCAGTTTTGCATTCTAGTCTCCTATCATTTGCTGAAGTTCCTGTTCCTAGTCTGCTTTTAATGCCACATCACCTGTATACAGAAGCTTTATTGATCTGTCTCCTACAACATGTTTGTTAATGTAGTCCATCACCAGTATGAACAGGAGTGGGTGCAGAGCTGAACCATGATGCAGACTACCTCTCACTGGGAAGCCTTATGTAAGTTCAAACGGTGTTCCTAGTAGTGTCATTGGGTCCTTTTACATATTCTGTGCTAATTTTACCAATGTTTCCAGTACACTGCATCATCATAGGCCTGCCTAAATCAACTTTCGTGTAACCTTTTCATGTGCTCACATTCACCAGTCCAAATTGATCATTTCACAATTTACTTCCTACTACTGTGTGTATTCATTGACTAATCACTATGTACAGCAGTGATGCCTCTGTACCAGCCACATCTGAGAATATCTCCCTTGTTCTTGTGCACACTGACATTGGAATGCTTATTCTTTAGTCATCTGGAATATGCCCTTCTCTCTCCATACCACAATGAATATGCCCATGAGTTAGATCTCCCCTGATGTCCCCAACAACTTGATCAAATCTGCTGTGACCTTCTCTCACTGACTTTGTTATCTTTAGTGCTGTTCTCACTTCTTCTAGGTTAGATTCTACTTCTTCTTTTACTGTAGGCTGTGCATGTAACAGTAGTACTTCTGTGGAGTTTTCTTCATTCAGAATCTTCTTGAAGCATTCCTTCCATCTGCCCTTGATGTCCTTCTGTACTGGTGATCAGATTGTTTCTGGCATCCCTTTTAAATGGTGTCTGCTAGCTTATTTATATTTCTGACGTCCTGCAATCTGTCAGAACTTATCTCTAACATCTGCTGAGTCATTTTCCAGAAGCTAGTAGAATTTCTCTGACATTCAGTTCATTGCCACTGTGTCTGTTCTCTTATTTGTTTGCTTGCCAACTAGTATCCCTTCTTAATGTCATCAGCTGGATAGACTAGCAACATATCTCAGGTAAAAAGTGTGCTTAAAATCATAGATCTAATATCTTTAGAGTATCGCTGTTATGTGCAAAGAAAGCCTTCTCATGACTAGGGCAAACACAGCTAATCCTGACAAAGAACCTGCTACATAATAGGCACATAGTGCATGAACCACAGTTTCAGCTAATTTTGCAATACCTTTCCATAATTTAATTATGGAGTTGGTGCTTGAAAAAAATTATAATGACAGATATTACATGAAAAGGGGCCATTAACCTAGTTCAGCTAATTTGGTCAACAAAGGAAGGATGGCTACATGGACAGATAGATAGATATTCTTAATGTGATATAACATTGTCATTCTAATTGCTATGAGCTAGATAGTTGTAACAATTTTAGCTATATTTACATAAGAATCTTGACTCTGTCAAATGGTAAGTGTGCTAAACAGACAGCCCTAGTTTTTTGAGGAAATGTTAAAAAAGATATGGTAGCAGGATTTATCATGGGTATTATTTAAATTGTATCTCTCCATAGGTACCTCACAGATGCTATCAGCCCTTTTTGTTGTTACTTGTTCCGAATGTGAGCAACATATAATCTGATCTATCCACAGCTGTCACATACATCCTACCAGTGCTTTTTGGTGCTACTTATTGTGAATGTGTTCTGACTGCTAGCTATTAAGATACCCAGAATGTGTCATAAAGATGAATTACTACCTATTTTGAATTCAAAAGCCTCTTCAATTTTTCTATATCATTTAGTTGGAGATGAAAGATCTGCTGCAGGCCAAATGAAAAGTCTGCTATAAAATTTACTGAGTCTACAGAGGGAAATATCCTCTGGAGGAAACTCTGGAGAATGTGAGAAATCATGTTCATGGGAAGGCAGAGATATACAAAAACTTCCTCATCATGAAAAAAGGAATGAGAAAGGCTTCAGTCTTTCTTTCTTCTTCTTCTTCTTCTTTTAATTTCTGGGACCATCAGCAGTACCTGAGAAGATTCATAGCTTTGCATTTAGATCATAGATGGACATTGGTCTGGAGCATATACTAACCAAGGTAATTGTTGTTCCTTTGTACTTTCCGGAACTAAATTAACACACTTTCTAGCAAAGATCTTAAAATCAAAAATTGTGAGAGAAATATCAGAAGAGGATCTAGGAGGACTTTGGACAGGTACATTTTGCTTAATATGAGTGGAGGTGCAATGTTCATTCATCCCCAAGCCATATGGATGAGGCAGGATCATGAGTGAAATCAATGCAAGTATCAATAAAGGTGCCATTTTACTCTTTTTACAATTCAGCACAGAGGTTGATGAGGAGAATTTTGGTACTATAGAGGAATTTTTTGAGAGTTCTGGGTTTTGAAATACCCTCTACAGAAGTACTATTAGAAGACTTATGCTTCATATTTAACTGATTGGTTGCCTCTTGTGAAGATGCTCCTTTACACCCTTATCAGCTCACTTTTTTCTGTTCAGGGTTTCACATAATCCTTTCTTAAAAATAGGGGGAAAAGTAACTTGGAAACAGTTTATTGTAGACAATTGAGGACTACAGCCTACCATAACCACATCTGAAATACTTTACTTAAACTTCTTTCTTCAAATATTGCCGAAATAATGAAAATTGCACATGCATTAGCTATTATATAAAAAAATATTCCAAATTGACTTCAGAATATGTGATATTGACACAGCAAGAAAAACTGAAAGAAAGTACATGTCAGTGCTGGGTATATATGAATGTCTTGTACAGCTACACAGGTGGATCTGAAGGTAGATATAAGATCAGTGTTTGTCCTCAAAGGGAAGAATGGGCCACCTGATGCAAAATCAGATGGACAAAGAAGGGAGCAAAAGATGGATAAACCAAAATGTTATGATTCATTGATAGCCTAGTTTGTGTATGGTGCGTGTGAGAGGTACACAAATGCAAATGTGTACATGCATGTATGTAAATAGCTACACACATATCTATATAAAGACCAGATCTGTGCTAAATATACTACAATGTGAATTGTTGTCTATGACTGCATCTGAAAAACACTTCATAAAAACAAGAATCATAATCTTATAAGAGCGTAAGTTGTATAAGGATATGCTGTCATCAAAGACTACTTTGTAATACAGACATAATTTCATAGATTTATAGGACTAAGAAGAGGCATGATTAGTAGCTTTGTGACTAAAACAGTTTATTTGACTGTCAGATTCTGTTTTCAATTGTGCATCATTAACAGCTGGAAATAAAATGCATGTTCAGAAAAATGACTGAAACCACACAAATAAAAGAAACATTTGTGAAACATATTATAAATTATACTGACAGAGTTGCATTCTTATAGTACCATGATTTTAAATTGAAAAATGCAAATGCTGCACCCAGATGATAGTCGTAATAGGTTTATATGTGAACAGTTTTCCATCTTCTATAGCGGTCTGACTTACCTAATGGGTCAAATTTCTCCTTGCCCATTGCTCATCATAATGGCCCTCCTTCTTTAGGCAAAGCCATGGTCACATCATCCTCTCCATGAATCACTGCAGAAGATGAATGGACAAAATAATGAAGGATATACACTGATGCCAGGAATGGGCTTGGGTGCAGAAGCTGAATTCTACTGTTTATGCATTGATACCAGGACTGGGCTGGAGTAGTGAGTCTGAATGCCAGTGTTTATGCACTGATACCAAGACTGGACTGGGGAACTGAACCTGAATGTCAACATTTATGCATCAATACCAGGACTGGGCTGGTGTATTGAAGATGAATGTCAATGTTTATGTACTGATACTTAGAATGGGCAGGGGTACTGAAGCTGTATTCCAGTGTTAATGCACCAATACCGGGCATGGGCTGGTGTATTGAAGATGAATGTCAATGTTTATGTACTGATACTTAGAATGGGCAGGGGTACTGAAGCTGTATTCCAATGTTAATGCACCAGTACCAGGACTGGGCTGGGGTATTGAAGATGAATGTCAATGTTTATGTACTGATACTTACAATGGACAGGGGTACTGAAGCAGTATACCAGTTTTAATGCACCAATACCAGGACTGGGCTGGGGTATTGAAGATGAATGTCAATGTTTATGCACTGATACTTAGAATGGGCAAGGGTACTGAAGCTGTATTCCAATGTTAATGCACCAATACCAGGACTGGGCTGGAGTAGTGAAGCCGGATGCCAGTGTTTTTGCACTGATGCTAAAATATTTTATTAAAAAAGAGTATGCTAATTGTATTTATGTTACTCTATTAACACAAATACATTTGTAAAAAGGTGGCACAAAAAAAAAACAGAAGAGGTAGCCAGATGGGAATTTTCAGATACCTATCTTTCCCATTCAGACCCAGAATATTTATTCATTCTCTTTAAATTCAGAGCAAGTGTCCATATAGTAAGTGAAAGTCCTGGCATTTTAAAACTAGTCCACATGCACAAAATTTCCCATTTTTGTTTTTCAAAAAGGAATATTGCTAGAGGCTCAACCATCCACCCATAATTTCCCTCCAATGGAAAAGGTCAATTAAAAGAAAAAATAATTTTCTAGTATCACAGAAAGAAACCCTACACTGTGTCCTGTCTTAGGCTTGTTTAACTTAGGGTGGCAATTGCGGCAACCAGCTGTGTCATGGATAGACTAGAATTTAAAGTCACAGGCCTCTGACATATTACATGTTAAATTTATCTTGTGTATTGCTGCCTCACCCCACCTACCCATTGTACCATAGAGTTAAAAAATAATAATTTTTGCACTTAGAGACAGATACTAACATCTATATAAGCAAAATTACAAGATAAAGTCATATATCTACCCTCTGTGTGCTTCATAGTTAATTTTGCTTCATGTTGCATTCATCCATAATGCTTTGTGTCATAATGTACATGATCTACATAAGATCTGCATAACCTCATGAACAGTTAGCACAGAGCATTAAGGCTAAGAGCTCTTAACAAGATACTTCCTGTGATAAAGAATTTGATTCTTTCAGCCTTTATTTGGCGACTATTTGACCTTGAGCAAGTCACTTAGCCAAACAGTGCTTAAGGGCAGTTGGAAAATTGAGCTAGGCTCATCAGTGATCCCCTGGATTGCATGACTAGCAACTACTTATGAACCTATGAACAACATTTAATCAGTGATAGCAGTCCTGAAAGCATTAAGATCCACACAATTATGAACTACATTAAAACCTTACCAAAAACAGAGTACAAAAAGCTGTCACATATAGAGTACAAGGAAAAAATAACATAAAATAACAGTTTTCTAAATAACTTTAAAATGCAGACATGTACAATAGAAAGCAAGCCAACTATATAACATCTATTTATCACCCAACTAATTTCAAAACAAACTAACAGGAAATGTACATCAAGGCACTCTACAACATAAAAGAAAAGTCAAAAACTCCGACTCACAAGAAGTCCTAATGAAAAGAAAGCAAAACCAGATTGTAATACCAAGCTGTGATATCACACTCAAAATACTAAAAATACCACAAATAATGAAATATCTCACCTCAAAATATATATTTGTCAGTGCTAAATCTGGCAAAACATCCTTGCCCATTCTTACTCATGCGTGGCAACTCTAACCCTATACCTGCCCCTGCTTCAAACCCTTCCAACAAACTCCCCTAACAGTAACATTATTCAGACAAATTTGGTGGTGTTTGTGTGCGTGTGTAATTGTGTGTGTGTGTGTGTGTGTGTGTGTGTGTGTGTGTGTGTGTGTGTGTGTGTGTGTGTGTGTGTGTGTATGTGTGTGTCTGTGTTGCTGCTTTACTGATCACAAAATTAGACTATCTGCCTTTTTTTTATAATCACTTTTCTGTAGGATTAGTGGTTTTAGTTAGCTGAGGTTGAGGTAATTTGTTTTTTCAATTATAATTATTATTATTATTATTAGGTAGATTGGACACTCTAAATTGGCCCTAAGTGTGAGTGTGTGTGTGCCTTCTGTGGAAGGTTGGTTGCCGGGCTGGCAACTCGACACCATAAAACTCCACTGCCAGTCATGAGTGGGCAGATGATCCGCTGTGGTGACCCCTAATCGGGAAAAGCCGAAAGAAGAAGAAGAAGATTATTATTATTATAGGTTTTGGTAAGTCTGTTTTGGTTTTCTTCCAGTTAGGGATTTATTTATCTATAGATAAATACACACACAAACACACACACACACGCACACACACACACACACACACACACACACACACACACACACACACACACACACACACACACACACATATATGTATATATATATATATATATATATATATATATATATATATATATATATATATATAAGCATGTGTGTGTGTAAAATAGTTCATAGAAAAAAAAAAAGTGCAAGAAACTTGTGTGTGTGGAAGGACGTTTTTCAATTCCTGTATGTCTAATTAATCACTATATATATTAAAAACCAGTAAAAAGCAGAAAATAGCAGTAGAAGTAGCAAACTTAAAAACACCCTAATCAAAAAAATAAAAACTTATTTTGAAATATTGTTAATATTATGCAGAATTACTAATTCTAATAGGTATTCAGAAGCAAACCAAGCAGAGTAAACAGTCTGTTTCCAGTTGAGAATCCTTTATTAAACACACAGACAAGTGATCCAAGCAAAACAAAATGTAAACAGAATGATAGTTTCATCCCAAACTTTTTGACTATACACCTGTTATCAGGTATGGGAGTGGTTTATTTTGTTGTAAAACAAAGTGTATTGGTATACATCAATAAATTCAAATCCCTTCCCCTATCCTTATCAGTGTGATATTCAAGCTGGTACTGCCCTACTTACTAAATGACCTAATAGTTTAAACCTCATGTACTTCAAAATAAAATTAATAAAATTAATAATAACGTGGTACTTCTTATTAAACAGATTATTATTAAACAAAGTGTGTGAATTTATCAAAGATAATACACAGTTGGAGATATTTAAACATTAAACCATTTGGCAATAAAAAATATATACATATTTTGGCATACAGAAAAAATACACTGTCCAAAACATAATCTATTTCCATAAATTATTGTTAAAAAAGGTCACTTTTGCCCCTCTAAACTTCTTCAGGTCTGTGTAAAAGAACCCTAAAAATATATATCTACAAAAGTCTTACTAAAACTATTTTTATTTATTTTTTATTTTACATTTGTTGACCGGGCTAGTCTAGCTGGATACATGTCCATTTTCAGTAGAGGCCCGGGGAGAAAAGCTCCAAGAAACATAAAAAATTAATATGACAGATCAATATAAAAAGACAATTCTTACAAGTATATAAGTAATATTTTTTTTTTTTTTTTAGTACAAATTAGAATACTTGTAGTGATTAATAACATAAGCATTAATTCCGTAGAGGGTAACGTATAAGAGAGGGTGCATTATAGATATATACATAAGTTTTAGATGCAATAACACAGTAGATTGAAGCATTAAGGGAAGATTGTGAAGGATGTGGGGTGAAAATTAGTAAAAGGAGAAAGTTAGTCAGGGTTAGTACAGGAGCATAGCCAGTGTTTTTTGAGAAATAGTTTTAGATTCCTTTTGAAAAGTGAGAGAGAAGTCTGAGAGGTGAGTTCAGAGGGTAGTTGGTTCCATAGTTTACCAACAGAGTTACAGAACAAGGAGTCACCTGCTGAGTTGTTAGATTTGGTTGTATTGATCAGCAGTTTATTTGAGGAGTGTAGAGTCTTGAGATTATTGTAAGGGGTAATGAGGCTAGACAGTATAGGAGTGTTGCTGGGTTGATACAGGGTCTTGTGGGTTATAGTAAGTTGGTGAAATTGGAGCTGGTTAAGAAATTCTATCCAGTCTAGTTGTTTTAGATTCAAACAGTGATGGGTGCTGAAAGGAGAGCCTGTAGCAAATCTAGCAATATTATTATAGGATGTTGCTAGTTTGTTGAGGTTGTTTTTGGAGAGATTGGTGTATATGAGAGAAGCATAGAGTAGAGTGGAGATTAAGTGAGTTCTGGCAATAGCAGTCTTGTCTACTGGTTTAAGAAAGGGTTTGATTCTGTAAAGGGATCCTAGTTTTTTGTTAACTAATTTTATTGTGGTGTTTATGTGAGTATCAAAGTTGAGATTGTTGTCGATTGTTATACCTAAGAGTTTAGTGGTTGGGTCAGGAGAAATAAGAGTACCTTTATTGGATTGAGAGTGAAATGTAAGGGGGTGGACTTTTGGGTGGGTGTAAAGAGTAACAGTTTAGTTTTTTGGGGGTTTAAGAGGAGGCAGTAGTGTGAGAACCACTGTTCAACAGTACTGAAAGCTTTTTGGATAAGAGACTGAAGTTCAGATTGAGAAGTGGCAGAACAGATAATAGTAGAGTCATCTGCATATTGAATGCAGTTGGTGTGTGGAATAGCTGTTTGAAGATCATTAATATAAATGGAAAATAGGAGTGGGCCTAATATGGAGCCCTGTGGGACACCGAGGGAGATAGGAAGGTGATTAGATAGTTTATTTTGCCAGAGTACAGCCTGCTGTTGGTTTTCTAGGTAGGATGTGAACCAATTCATAGATAGAGGATCAAGTGAAAGGGATTTAAGTATGTGTAGAAGGAGTTGGTGGTTGACCATGTCAAAAGCCTTAGATAAATCAATGACGACTGCAGAGGAAAGTATATTTTTGTTGCGTTTTTCATTAATACAGTTTGTGAAGGATAGCAGGGCTGTGGTGGTGCTGTGGTAAGGTCTGAATCCATGTTGACAGTTGGCAAGTAGGTTATTATGGAGTAGGTGGTTAGGTAGTTGCTTATGGTTGCATTTTTCCATTATTTTTGCTAGGGGGATAGTAAAGCTATGGGGCGAAAGTTAGATAAGTCATTTGAATCCCCCCCTTTATGCAGTGGGATGATGTGAGACATTTCCCAGCTAGATGGGATAGTTCCTTCACTTATGGTTCTATTTATCAGAATGGAAATGGGATAGGCAATGGCTTTATCTCCTTTTTGCAGGAATTCTGCTGGGAGTTTGTCAGCTGAGGGGTTAGTTGGTTTTAATTTTTGGAGAAGGGAGCAAATAAAGGAAGTAGACACAGGTTGTAAATAAAATGATGGGGGTGGATTTGTAGTAGGAGTAGTCAGATTAGAGGTGTCAGGAGATAGATGGCTAGCAAGAGTTTGTATAGCATCTGTGAAGAAAGAACTGAAGGCATTAACTGTTTGTGTGGGATTTTCTGGGTTAGATCCTTGTGGGTTGGGTGTGATAGATTGGCCTGGGTAAAGAAGTTTGTTAATGCTAACCCAAATTTTTTGTGGTTCTTTGTGGGAGGATTGCTGTAATTGGAGGTAAAAGTTCTTTTTGTCTAGCAGGATGGCTTTTTTGTACTATTTCTATGTTGCCTAAAGGTTTGGTGATCTGTAGGATTCTTAGTAGTACGCCATTTTGCCCAGGATTTGTTTCTGAGAAGGATTTTTTCCCTAGTATTTTTAGAGAGCCAGGGGGCTGGTTTAGCTTTATTTCTAATAGACCGTATTGGGGCGTGGTGGTCTAGGATGGTTAAGAATGTGGAATTGAAGTATTCTACTGCTTCATTTAGGGGGAGATATTTTAATGGTGACCAATTACATTGTTTGAGTTCTGTTTGGAAAAGTTCTGGGTTAAAGTACTTTTTGGTGCGTACTGTTCCGAAAGTGTTAGGAAAAGTTAGGTTGGTTTTATGTCTAATAATATAAGTAAGTGAATGGTCACTTAGGTCATCTGGAAGGGTTCCTGCTGTATAGGTTTGATGAGGACTATTAGTAAGAACCCAGTCCAAGGTACTTTCTTTGTTATTGAGTCTATTTGTTCGGGTAGGGGAGTTAATAGTTTGTGAGAAGCCATAAAGGTTAATATGGGTGGTGGGGTTTGTATTACTACAGGAATTCCAATTGATATTAAAGTCTCCTAGAACTATGGTTTCTTGTGAGAGATTAATAGAAAGCCAGTTAAGGATATACTCAAGTGTACTAATGTTATTTCCTGGGGGAATATATATATACAAATGATATTTATGGCTTTATGTGTGTTTACTTGAAATTTGGAGATAATTATTTCAGCATTATTATCCAAAAGTGGGTTTAGATTAATAGTGATAACTTGTAGCTCTGATTTATAGAGGATTGTTACCCCTCCTCCCTTTTTGGCTGTGCGGTCTAGTCTAATAATATTGTAACCAGGTGGGGTGATTTCATTGTCTTTAATAGTAGGTTTTAGCCATGTTTCAGATAAACATAGGATGTCAAATAGGTGGACATCTAGGAGGCCATGAACCTGAGCTATTTTGTTGCAAATACTGCATATATTAAGATGTGCTATAGAGAGTGAGTTGGAAGGTTTGGTAGGTGGTAGGGTACTAGATTTGAATTGATTGCAGTTTGCAGTGGTAAGGGTAGAGTTAGGGCCAGGGTTGGGATGAACGTCACCGTCTATTAGGGAGTGTATGATTGTAAAGTGTTTAGGCTGAAGAGGCTTGTAATAATACTCAAATCATTTTCTAATTTTTAGGTTGGAGTACTTAATATGTACTAGTCTGTGATATTTGGCTAGTAGGTAGCTGGGCTTGCAAATGAAGTTTAGGAAGTTATGAGAGTTATCTAATGTTGGTGTAGAAGTGTGTTTGGAGGGGAAGAGAAGGGTTCAGTAAAGTGGTTGTTCATAGGAGGTTAAGAGATAGGTACTGGTTAGAGGAAGTAAGAGTGAGACCAAGATAAATAGTTGTAATTGGTATGGGATGATAAATATAGACATAATGTTGGATTGTGAGGTGGGAGAAATTGGGAGTTAGGTTTTATAATCAGGTTAGGAGTGTGTTAGTAGGTGGGGAATTATATGAAGGAGGGATGAGAGGCAAGGTATCAGTGGGTGTGTTGTGAGAAAAGGGGAATCAAAATACATAATAAAAAAAAACAGTAAACCACATTTAAAACAAGAATACAACCTTATATGTACATTTAAGGAGTAAGTTAAACCAGGAAAAGTATATTAACTTAGTACTCGCCAGTATGGGACAGAAAAAATAGTGTCCTTATAAAGTTAGTGAATACTCCATATCAAATAACACTAAAATCAATACTTAAAAATAAATTAATAATCAATATAAATTAAATAAAAAAAATATTAATAACTAAAAAATGTGTGGCAATTAATGAATAATTAGCTAGTATTGATATTAAAAATCATTTGCAATAAAGTAGAAAAAATATTCTCTATTTATGCTAAGAACCAGATTGCAGCTATCAGTAGCTATCAGCAGAATCATAGCACTGGAAATGTAAATAGAGTAAAAAAAAATAGTAATTTGACTATTGGATAGTATTTAATGACATGAATGCAAAGGAAAGGGTAAAAAGAAGAGAACTGCAAGGTTGTAGTATATGGTAGGGTTTACTAGATATCACAGAGTTAACACAAAGCAGTGAGAGGGGGTAAAAAGGAAGGATATTTAAGGGGGGACAATTATTTATAGATAAAAGGAGATGAACAGGAATGGTGATAGTAAAAGTGGTGTCCAGTGTGTGCTGCTGTATACAGTAATTGTGAGGGAGCACTGAGTATAAGGCTACCACATCGATAGTTAATAAAATACTGTCAGCTTCTAATGTAATGTATTTTATTTTCTTCAAAAAATCTATTGAAGCTCTTATGTATGACTTATTCTTTTCTGCTAAAGGTTTCATCAAGTAGCCAAGGTAATGGCCCATGGCTTCAGTAAGGGAACCTTCACTTGCCACCACCGGTCTATAGGGTTGGTCTTCTCTTGTGTAGATCTGGAGATTTAAAGCACTGAGCTTGGTGTAGGTGTTACTTGAATTCACGTTGGGTGATTTGTAGACTTTTACAACCTAGGAGAAGAGGGGGAGAAAGGAGATGTGAAATAGGTGAATGAGACAAACAACCAGATGAGAAACATAAATAAGGAAGAAAAGACAGAAAGGGAAATGAGCTGGAGGATTCAGAGTATGGGAGAATGCTTACTGTTACTATAGATTAGTAGTAGAGCAGGTCAAGCTGTTGGGTAAGGGTAGTTCAGAGGCAGACAGAATAGTTAGAAATGTGGTGGAATAAAGTGAGAATGTTAAGCAGATATTACAGGAGCAGATAGATTAACAGGATGTATATATATATATATATATATATATATATATATATATATATATATATATATATAGCAGCCTACATTTAAAAACACATAGTCAGCAGTCATTAGAGACAGTACAATTATAGAAGCAGTTTCAGTATTACTTTTAAGAGATATCAGTAAATATTATCTTTACCTAAGCAGTACAGAAAATATTACAGCAGGATTAATCACATACCGTGTCAGTTAATGGAGATATAACATAGCTCTAGTTGTATGCAGAGAAATACAGCAGAATTCAACCATTCAGCAGTGCAACCAGGAGCGGCCTTAGGTCAACTGGTGCCCTAGGCAAACTGACTCCACAGCGCCCCCACCACACCACTTGGGACCTCATCCTGGTCTACCTACACCAAATAAATACTGGAAAAGCACCCCTGCAAGAACCGCACCCTATGTGGCCGCCTAGTTGGCCTATGCCTAAGGCCGGTTATGAGTGCAACTACTGAATAAACTAAACAAAGTTGTGACAAGACACTGTCTATAGGCAGAGAAACGCAACAAAATTCAACCATTAGCCAGCTAAGTTTACAGTGTCCTTTCAGTCACTACAGACAACTAATTTAGACCATTTGTTTCACCACAGGCAATAAAAACTATCACCTTGCTGTTTATATACACACACACACACACACACACACACACACACACACATATATATATATATATATATATATATATATATATATATATATATACAGAATGTACAATGAGCTTCACATCTTTTATTGTTTCTCTCATATAGTCTAGGTTTAAATTCAACTAAACTTCTAAAGCTCCTGGCCTTCCTGTAAACACAGGATGGGCTTTTCTTAAGATCTTAGTCAGATAAGGGTTTCCTGTAACAATGGCCCAGTTTTCGTTAATAACATTTTTGATACTGTGATAATCCAGAGGGTATGTCAAGATGCAGCTATTTTTCAATTTGTTATTCTCCGTGGAATTTCTTAATATTCTCCTAATAGGGAGGTTGAGTGAAGGTGCTTTGATCCTTTTTAGTTTTGTAATGGGTTCCAGGATTATTTTTACTTCTGACTTTCATAGTCTCTCACAAGAAAATCATCCTCTGAATTGTTCAGGTTTCTCAGAAAGGGTATTACTGAAACTATAAGAATTTATGGAGCCCATGCCATCATTATCTAACTTTTTTGGACTATCAAAGCTACACAAGAGAAGACCAACCCTATAGACCGGTGGTGGCAAGTGAAGGTTCCCTTACTGAAGCCATGGGCCATTACCTTGGCTACTTGATGAAACCTTTAGCAGAAAAGAATAAGTCATACATAAGAGCTTCAATAGATTTTTTGAAGAAAATAAAATACATTACATTAGAAGCTGACAGTATTTTATTAACTATCGATGTGGTAGCCTTATACTCAGTGCTCCCTCACAATTACTGTATACAGCAGCTATGGAATCATTTAAGAGACATAATCAAGGTACACAGGCACAGCTGCAAAAGTTAAGCAAGCAAATTAATCCTGTACTGGATTTTAATTTCCTTACTTTCAATGGCAAACACTACAAACAAAAACCTAGTATAGCTATGGGGGCAGCCATAGCTTCCAGCATAGCCATCATAGCCTTGGGCAAATGGGAGGAGGACTTTGTGTTAAACAACGCAGAGTACATGCAACATATCTCATGCTATTTGCATTTTATTGACAATATTTTTCTTGTGTGGGAAGGTGACACCTTGCAGCTTGGGAGATTTTATCACTTACCTCAATCAAACTGCTCCTTCCTAAAATGTACCTTTTCCCACAGCTCTGCTTCAATCACTTTCTTAGATATGCAAATTTCCAAGGATACCAACAATAACAGAATCACCACTGATCTGTTCAGAAAACCAACAAGAGTTAATTTACTTCACCACAGTAAAAGTCTGCATCCTGCAAAAAACAACTATAATGTAGTGAAGTTCCAGGGCTATAGATTAGCTAGAATTACAACAGAGATGGAACTCTTTCTGGGAAACCTGAACAATTTACAGAATGATTTCTTTGTGAGAGGCTATGAAAGTCAGAAGTTAAAAAAAAAAACAAGAGGAAACTTTGCAGTGTGGAGGGTGTGATGTTCACTTCCTAAATTATGTTATGCACTTTGTTCACTTAATAAAAATCAAACTGTAAAATATGTGCTACAAAATAATCAAATAGAAAATAGCAGGTAGTCCACAATTGAGTTAAAATGGAATATCCTTTATTGAAACACACACAAGCGATCCTAGTTGAGTATAATGAAATGCATCAAAAACATTCCTTATTTATATATAATCAGGTTGTTTGGAGCATGTGAGTAGTTACAGAGGGTGGTTCTGTTAAGAGTAATAAAAGCATTAAAATCATTCCTTTAGCCAAGTCCCCCTTCCTCCTAAACACCATACTGTAATCAGAGACTGTGCTACCTAAAACTGAAACTAAAAAGCTAGAATCAAATTGCAATCCAAGACCAGTTTATTAACACTTTTTATAGGCTCACCAATTAATACAAATCTTTATTAATTAAGAAACTAACTAAAAAATGACTGACTGACTAACAAAATGATCTACCAATAGACATCTACCAGAAAAAATATTAATAAATATACAACTTTTAACAAAAATCACTTTCGTATCACATAAATACTTCATCAGGTTTGTGTGTCAAAAACAAATCATAATATGAATGAACGTGTACAGATATCCAACTGAAAACTTAAGTAGGATGTTGTTGTTTGTCTTTCAGCTTTTCCCAGTTAGGGGTCGCCACAGCGGAACTCCAGTCCGCTAATGACTGGCAGTAGAGTTTCACAAACGCCGAGGTGCCAGCTCGATATTCAACCTTCAATGAAGGCACGCCCATTTACGCATGTCTTTCAAACACCCACCCAACCACGGGGAGGACATGCAGACTCCACACAGAAGGCACTCCCCGCACTCCAGCCGAGAATCGAATGGGAGAACCTCTTGCTGTGAGGCAACTACGCTACTGCTGCACCACCGCGGATCAACTGAAAACTTAAGTAGGATGAAAAACATAAAAATAATTGCTAAGCTGGACAGTGATAAATGTTAAAAATAAAGCACTAAGGCCATGGGGATCTGTTAAAGTGTGCAATCTAAGTAAGAAAACATTTAGTCTGAGTGCTTAATAGTGCACTCAAGAGTAATTGCAACCTTTAAAACAGAAAGAGAAAAAGACTACACCCATGTACATTGTGTGCACTATCAGACTTTCACTGCCTAATAGGAAACAATGTAACAAAAGTGTTCAGTTTAAAATCTAAAGTAGAATTTAATGTGGAGCCATCAAAAATGATTAATGTATACATCAGCTACCTAAAGTATGCCCTTTATAACATTGCACTTAGTGCTAAAAGAAGTAAACAGTGTTTGGTATTTGTTTTTAAACACAAAATAAGCAAGTAATGTCAGCATTAATCAGTCCCATATCAGTCTTTTAAACAGTGGGGCAGTTTTTTGAAATCTAGTATGCTTTTTATGGAGCAATCAGCTGCCATAATAGTTCACATTTTTTCTAAACGATTAGGGATGTCTCCTTCCAGTTCCAAAAGGTCCACATGGTTAATAATTTGAAATGTAAAGCCAGTGAGTCTTTTGTGCAGCAGCAGGTGCTGAGCCAGTGTGTTATTCTTGCACTTAGCTCTAATTTCAGAAAGATGGCCAGAAGTCCTTATTTTAAGTCTGTTGAGCATTTTCCCCACATAAAATGCTTTGCAGTCATTGCAGCTCTCCCTGTAAACCACCTGGATTGAGTTACAGTCACCTCATGTGTTGGTTTTAATAATTTTCTTTAAATAATGACAGAAAAATGTGTCTCCCTTCTGTATGTGCGGACAAAAGACACAGTTGGCTCCACACTTATTAGTGCATGTATCCAGTGGTCTGGGCCTACCTTCAACCCAACTCCTGATATTCCTGGCTTTCCTGTACACAAAGGAAGGAGCTTCTCCAAGGATGTCCATTAAATATGAGCTTTCAGTAATTATGGCCTAATTTTTTCTAATCACATTAACAATGCTGTAATAGTCAACAGTAAAAGTCAAAATACAACTGCCTTTCAATTTGTTGTCTATATATTTCTTTAACACCCTCCTATAAGGCCTGTTAAGTGCTGGTGCATTTGTACTTTTTAGTTCAATTATAGGTTCCAAAATGCTTCTTAACACATTGCTTTTGTATCCCCGCACCAAAAAATCATTTTAATGTTCATTTGGGTTCTTAAGGAAGGGTTCCATATTTGTGGTGATTCTAGCCAACCTGTAGCCCTGGGACTTAACATTATATTTCACCCTGGTGGGATGGAGACTCGTATTATATAGCTGGAGGTTTACTCTGGTAGGTTTTCTGAAAAGATGTGTGTCAATTTTAGCTTGGTCCAAGTCTTTAGTAATCTGCATATCTAAGAAGACTGCCAAGGTGAGGCTGTGGGA
Organism: Protopterus annectens; assembly: GCF_019279795.1. NCBI lineage: Eukaryota > Metazoa > Chordata > Ceratodontiformes > Protopteridae > Protopterus > Protopterus annectens. The sequence continues at coordinate 1,112,370,427 of NC_056729.1, read as the reverse complement.
AGAGGTGAAATGCAGGTAGCTGATGGTTGTATTCAGATAGTTTATAAACTCTTCTAGTTTTAGCACTGTCTCCTTTCCACAGAATAAAAATGTTGTCAATAAAGTGCAGCTACACCATGATATGTTACACACATTCTCTGCGTTATAAATATAATCCCACTCCCACTTGCCTAGGGCTATGTTGGCTAGACTCGGGCCCTAGCTGCTCCCATGGCTATACCAGTCTTTTGTTTATAGTAATTTCCATTACATGTAAAGAAATTGTAACTAAGCACCATATCTAAAAGTTTACCTGTTCTTTCATGTTGTGCTAGTGTGCCATTGTTGTTTTTCCTGTAAGAATCAATCACTGTTTCAATACAATAATTATGGGGAAGTTTAGTATATAATGATTCAACATCTATTGTTAATTAAATACTGTCAGCATCAACTGTAAAATGTTTTATTTTCCTTAAAAAATCGTTAGAGTCTTTTATGTGTGAGATGTTCTTCTCAGACAGAGGTTGTATGCCCTCCTTTACATAAAACTTTAGCAGCCTTTGAAGTCAAATGTGAAATGGAAATCAGGAAAGTACTGCAAAACCAGCAGGGAGAAAGTTCTACAACCTTAACAAAGGGGAGACAAAAAGGCATTATTAGAGCTAGGCAAAAATAAGTCCCGACGGTTTATGAAAGTTGACAAGGGAGAGGATAAGGTTGTTACTGATACCAGCAGCTATAACCAGAGGATAGAAGAAATGCTAGTGACACAAACTATTATGAGTCTTTAACTTTAGAAAAGATTAAGGCATCATACAACAAATGGTAAACAGCCTTGACTGCACTTTATGATGATGGTTTGTTAACAGATAACTTGTTTGACTATCTAGAGACACTTTTCCCCGCTTGCTAAATTCTTTGGGATCCCTAAGCTACATAAAAATAGAGAAAACACTCCTTACAGGCCAGTGGTTGCAAAAGGGGGTCCTTGACTGAAGCTACTGCCATCTACCTGGATTTTTTGTTACAACCTCTGACTGAGAAGAACATCTCACACATAAAAGTCTCTAATTAATTTTTTAAGGAAAACAAAAAAAGTTACAGTTTATAACAACAGATGTCAAATCACTATGTACTCTACTTCTACAGAATTATTGCACTGAAACAGTGATTGATTCTTACAGGAAAAACAACAATGGCACAAGATGAAAGAACAGGTAAACACTTAGATATGGTGCTTAGCTACAATTTCTTTATATTTAATGGAAACTAATATAAACAAAAGACTGGTATAGCCATGGGGTGACTATGACCCCTAGCCTAGCCACCATAGCCCTAGGCAACTGGGAGGAAGATTATGTTTATACTTTTCACCTCTTCCCACAGCCTCACCTCAGCAGTTTTCTTAGATATCAGATTACTAAAGACTTGGACCGAACTAAAGCTGACACAGATCTTTACAGAAAACCTCTAGATATATAGATAATACCTATACAGATATAGATACAGATACAGATATAGATATAGCAAAATAGTTTTTAATTGCCCTTATTTAAAGAAAAGCATTAAGACCAGTGCAGGGGGTGACTATAACACTACAAAAGTAATTTACAAAGCACAGTGCAATGAATGTCATGTGTTTTATGTGGGCAAGACTATAAATAAACTAAAGAGTAGGATTTCATGTCATCTGGCAGAAATCTTCTCTGGTTGTAAAAACAATGCACTAGCTAAACACCTTTCTCTGCATAGAAGAGACACAGGTTTTATGTTCCAGATACTGGACCACATAGACATGGGTGATCTTGAAGGTGATATCCTGAATGTACTGGAAAAACGTGAACTCATATGGCAATTAAAGCTGAACTCTCTCAGAAAGCCTGGACTAAACTACTACTGTTCACTTAGAAGTGTGCTGGAACTTAGAAAATTATCACATTGTGTACAGGGCCAATTTTATTTTATTTTCCACTATCCCTATTTATTCACTATCATCTTTTTCCAATTTTCATTTCTTTCCAGTTGTTTTTAATACCATGGTAAATAATATTTAATAGTAGTGTATAATATGTTTCTATCATCACACCTCTTTTAGCTCACATGTGCCATACACAAATTGGAGTAACAATTAATCATAACATTTTGGTTTATCCACCTTTTATTCCCTTCTTTGCCCATCTGATTTTCCATCAGGTCTCCCATTTTTCCCTTTGTGAACAAACACTGATCTTATAGCTACCTTCAGATGCACATGTGTAGCTGTACAAGACACTCATATATACCCAGCACTGATGTGTACTTTCTTTTAGTTTTTCTTGCTGTCTCAATATCACATCTTCTGTAGTCATGTTGAAATATATATATATTTTTTATAATAGCTTAAGTAGAGAAAACTTTTTTCCACTTTATTGCAAATGATTTTTAATATCAGTACTAGCTAATTATTCTTTAATTGTCACATTTTAGTTATTAAGTTTTTTTATTTAATTTATATTGGGTCATTAATTTATTTTTAAGTATTGATTTTAGTGTTATTTTATATGCAGTGTTCACTACTTTTATAAGGACACTATTTTTTCTGTCCCACACTGGCCAGCTCTAAGTTGATGTACTTTTCCTGGTTTAACTTAATCATTAAATGTACATGTAAGTTGTATTCTTGTTTTAATTTTGGTTTACTGTTTTTACTATGCATATCAGTTAGCTTTAGTAAGATTTTTTGTAGGTATATATTTTTAGGGTTCTTGTACACAGACATGAAGAAGTCTAGAGAGATGAAAGTGATCTCTGTTAACAATAATTTATGGAAAAAGATTATGTTTTGGGCAATGTATTTTTTCTGGATACCAAAATATATATTTTTTGATTGCCATATGGTCTAATGTTTAAATATTTTCCAGCCATGTATTGTAATGTCTTTGATAAATTCACAGATTTTGTTTAATAATAATGTTTAATAAGAAGTACCACATCATTATTAATTTTATTAATCTTATTTTAAAGTGCATAAGGTGTAAATTATTAGGACATTTAGCAAGTAGAGCAGTGCCCGCATGAATATCACACTAAGGATGGAGATTTGAATGTGTTAATATGTATACCAGTACACTTTGTTTTACAACAAAATTAACCACTTCCATACCTGATAACACGCATGTAGTCAGAAAGTTTGGGATGAAACTACCATTCTGTTTATTTTCTGTTTTGTTTGGATCACTTGTTTGTGTACTTAATAAAGGATTTTCAACTGGAAACAGACTTTCTACTCCACTTGGATTACTTCTGAATGCCTACTAGAGTTAATAATTCTGTAAAATATTAATAACATTTCAAAATATTTTTTTTTTATTTAGGATGTTTTTACGTTTGTTACATTTACTACCATTTTCTGATTTTCTTCTGCTTTTTAATGTACAGTGATTAACTAGACAAACAGGAATTGAAAAACACACAGAGAAGTTTCTTATAATGTTTTGTTTGCGCCAATTGTACTTGTATAGTGGGTTGTTTGAGATTTAGGGGATACATCGGAGATTACTTGTTTAAAATAAACAATAGAATACAGAGGAAAAACAGTGGCATGCAAACTGATGAATTGATGAAATCTTGAATAAGTTAGTGTATCAAATCATTACTGGCAAACTCTTTCAGTTTTCTTATACTACATACCCTGTTTTTCCTAAAATGTTTGTGATACCAAAACGACATGTTGATGCAAAAAATCTACCTTTTCAGCCAATTATAACACCCAACAGTTCAAAGACTGAACCAGCAGCAGTGATGGTAGAAAAAGTCTTGCATCCTTTTTTTCATCTTTGATACCCTCTTATGTTAAAGATTCTTTTGGCTTTATTATAAAAAATAACATTATTAAAAGTGCATAAGGAACAGCTATTACTTAATTATAATATGAATCCTTTAATGCACTAATCCCATTGCATGAAGGTATTTTGAATGTTATACAGTTTGTTGGCAAAAACAAATGTTAAATAAAGACAGTATTTGCATGGTTCAGATTTTGTTAATTTTAGTCTCAGAGAATAATTACATTATCTGTTTAAACAAATTGAGATGGTAGCTTTGGGGGGGGGGGGGTTGTCATGGCCCGTCTACACCAACCTTTCCATGGAGGATTGTAGGACAAGTACATTTGACAGATAGATAGATAGATAGATAGATAGATAGATAGATAGATAGATAGATAGATAGATAGATAGATAGAAAGATAGATAGATCTCATTCCTCCTTTGCATTTTATTGTTTTTTTTATAAACACCATATGAAGTGGCAAGTTGATCCTAAATTCAGGCTTCCTGTACTATGTGAGACAATGAGCATGAGAATAAGCATTATTTTCTTTTGCTTCTTTTTAGAATTTATGTAAGAAATTACCCTTTTGCAAAGATGTACAACTTAGACTATTAGGGGCATTTACCTCAGTAACTGCTACAATATGAAAAAGGATCCTGTTTTTATTTTATGTTCACAGTGAGAAACTTTGACACTGTCCCCGGGATTCCAGAAGCTCGGTGCAAGGATGGTTTTAGCCTTGCACCAAGCATCCTCACTACAGATGGTGCAGCAGTGCCATACGAATATGTATGATGGCGCTGCAGGGGGTGTGTACAAGTGCTCTACAGAGGTGTAAACATGCCCCGACACTTGCAAAACCTACTATGCCTACTAGTAGAGCCCGCCCCTAATAGTAAGTCAGTAATTCAGTGTCCGTGGATACTGAAATGTATGCTAAGCATACAAGAGTGTCCACGAACAGTGAAATAAAATCGAAGTAATAAACACACAAGCACGTAGTGGAATGTTGAGCCCTGTCCCTAGAACTTTCACAATTAGATTCCCTGTGTCCCTATTATACATTTGAATTGCTGCAATATCGAAGGTGTAAGCAAAGCGCAGCATGTTTGCGCGTCACTGCCCTCCTCCGAGCGTAGCTTACACATCATATTCATTCAAATAGAGAAAAACATGCAGAATCAACATAAATGTCAATAGTGTAGTGTTCAGAGCATCCGCCTAACAAACAGGCATTCACGGTTCAAGCCCAACAATAGCACATATCATTTTCCATGTGGAATGAATGTCGTTTTGCAGTAAAACCAACATCAGAATATCGTATGAGATATTTAACTTGGATATCATTCAAGCAAAGTGGCACTGTCATAATGAATAAGGTACTAGTAAGCAGATGTAAGCGCAAATAAGCAGCAGTAAACACATATAAGTACCAGTAAGCAAGTCTGAGTGCGCTTGCGATAGGAAATGTATATACGTATATACAGATATATAATATATATACATATATATATATATATATATATATATATATATATATATGAAGAAAGAACGACATAACAATAAAGAATACAAAAGGAATGAGAAAGGGAATCAACAGCAACCCCAGTATTACATAGCTCTGTCAGCGTATGTTATATCAAGCTGGACAGGAGTGAGCAAAGCACTGCTACTCACACCACAGGCAGGATATTACCAATGTGGGAGTAACACTGTTGATTTGCTAAGTCTACTTTACACACAGAGGGTAGTCCCTGGTGGGACTACCCAAAAATTGATAGACCATTTGGCAATCCGGCCATTACACAAGTAAGGGCGGGTATGTTCAAGGACAAAATGCTAGGAGAGCCTGGGAATACATGGGTTAGGACAACATACGTGTAGGGCCCCAAACACTCAGAAAAGGGCAATGTGTGGAGGTGTGTCATGGCTGCGATAACAAGTGGACAATGGATAGTATGCGTGTATGTTGAACACAGGTGGGGTGGTGGAACTATAGGTATGTAATTATGGAGCCAGGCGTGCTAGGGTTGGATGGGCTGGTTCTAATTGGACTGCCCCGTGGAGGTCAGTGAGTTCGTTATAAGTATATATGCATACACACATAAAGACATCAGTATGTAGAAGTACATTCTCTGTAACAAATTCATTCCATTTGCAGACATAAATAACATGAATGTGCCCTTACAAACCTCGACAGTAGATAGAATAATAGGTTGTGCAGAAGAGGGACAGGATGAAACTGCTAAAATGCAGAAGTGTGTACAATGTCCGAAGTCAGTGCTGTGCTGAAAAAAATCAAATGTGAGGACTTTCCCACACATGGAATCATTCCTGCTATCTGCCTGCTACTGCAATGCCAATTACTAAACCAGTCTATTTGTAAAAGAAATATGCCGAACACATACATAATTAGGTTCTCATGTGTAACGTGTGGGTTACCACATAGACATACTTATTAATTTATTGTAGTGTCATGTTAATGGGAGTAAGGATGTAATGAAGTATAGAGTCTAATCTTGACATAAACACATGCGTGTTCCATGTGGGACAACCCAAAAATTGCGCATAGTATTCTTTTGGTCGCTCATGTCACCAATGTTTGTGGACTAAACGTTTGAGAGTTCTGAGGATACGTGGAGTGAGTCAACCGATAAAAGTAAGGAGTGGCCAATGGGTAGTGGTGTGGATACATGGCGAATCCAACTGGAGAATGGATGACTGCAGTGTTAGGGAGGCATTGGGGTGTGTGTTTGGGGAACCAGGAGCCATGGGTATATGGGTATATATGCAAATGAAGCAGCACAGCAATATTGTATTGGTTAGAGCAACCGCTTAACGAAAAGACATTCCTATTCCGAATCCTACTGCATCACATACCATTTACCATCGGTAATCTGTACATGAACATATTGCGACATCTGTCCACTGTATAACCTGCAAAATATCAATTAAACATTAACTGGAGCGAAATGTCAGTGTCATAATGAATAAGGCACTAGTAAGCAGGTTTAAGCATATATAAACACCAGTAAGCATGTGTATGTGTGTTTGCGCGGGGTATGCATTGCTTTACAGACACACACAAACACACACACACACACATATCTATCTATATCTATATATATATATATATATATATATATATATATATATATATATATATATATATTTGCAGACATATACATATACGTATGTATATGTATATATATATATATATATATATATATATATATATATATATATATATACATATACATATATATGTGTGTGTGTGTGTGTGTGTGTGTGTGTGTGTGTGTGTGTGTGTGTGTGTGTGTGTGTGCATAGATATACACAGATATACAACTATGATAGGAAACAGCACACAAGAATGACATATGTTCACAGGCTATGCCAATGGAAGTGAGGAGCCCAAGCAACAAACATGAAACACGTAGCATGACCTTCCACCCCCCGCAGCCGGACACGGGAAACATACACACAAACAATGTAAAGAGTCCACTGCTCCCCAGACCACAGGCAGGATACAACCGGGGGGGGTACACAGTGCACCCATGAATTCTAATCTTGGAACACAGACAAGAGCATCCCTTGTGGGACACACCAAAAATTGGCAAGACCAAAAGAAGGTAATAGACCGAACATTCTGGCTGGGGTGTGTACATACTAGGAATACAAGGGTGGGAAACCCTGATGACCCATGGGCCGAGACAATTGTATGAAATGGGTCCCGTAAAGTGGAGAGTGGGCAGCATGTAGTGGTGTGTCCAGAACAGACCAGAACCCAGAGTAAGGATGGATGCTGTTGAGGAGGTGCGAGTGGGGGAACTATGGGTAGCTACTTATGGGTCTAGGTGTGCAGGTGTTGGCTGATGTGGGCCTATATGGACAGCCCTAGGGATGTAAGCGAATGTGTTCATTGGGCAGTGGCGTCGCCCAACGAGCAGCCACACCCACTACAAGTCCCACTTCAGCAAAGTGTAATCTATATGGCAAGGACCGGAATAACCAGATGTAGACGTATATCTGTAGAGGTATGTATGTGTGTATATCTACCCATAGCAACATAGAGATAAGCCTCTCCCTCTCCGTAGTACAATGTATACATACAGAGACAGAATACAGATACATACCCACATATAAATATATACATATACAGACACCCATACACCCATATGTTCTGAGATATATATATATATATATATATATATATATATATATATATATATATATATATATATATATATATATATATATGTGTGTGACTGTAATTATACACATGTATATAGCTAGGATATGATACAGCAGTTACGAGTAACATATGTTCACAGGCCATGTATATGGGGGTGAGGGGTCCAATAAACAAACGTGTAACACGTAGCATCAACCCCCCCCCAGCTAGGCCGGTGAGACATACAGACACATAATAAAGGTAAAAACACCACTGCTTCCCAGACCACTGGCAGGATACTAGCAGTGGGAGAGACCTGCCAGGTCTAATCTTGAAACATAGACATCGATGTCCCTTGTGGGACACCAAAAATTAATGATCGGAGGCAGTCCCAGTAATGACTTATTAAACAAGGCTGTAGATGTATACGGACCAGTAGGTTGTGCAAGCCTGATAACTCATGGGTCGACACAACGTACAACATGTGTCCCGACATGGAGAGAGTGGGCAGTGTGTAGTGGTGTGTTTATACCCCACCTGCAACCACAGTAAGGATGAGTGCTGTAGAGGAGTGGCAGGTGAGGGAACTATGGGTATGAAATTATGGGCCTAGGTGTGCAGGTGTTGCCTGACGAAGTCATATTAGGACCTAACCCGGGGATGTAAGTAATATTCCAAAATGGGCATAGCTGACGCCCATACCTCTCATCCCCTAAGAGCACATCCACCGGACAGGACATAAACCATTGGGGGAATAAATAGGGACCATACCTCTGAACTGTCCCCGATGTCCAGGGACGTCCCTGATTTTGTCTCAATTTCTAACTCTGTCCCACTTAATCTCTCCTAAAACTAGTGACATTTGGAGGAAAGGTGGTGAATTACACGTAATGAATAACAACAACAATTGAGAGTTTTAAACATAATTTACCTCAGAAAATGTGTATGAATTCATATACTCTGAGTCTGTCAATGTGTCAGGTTAATAGCACCAATAATTTAAATGTGTCCCTGATGTTGTTATGCCGTGTCCCTGATTCAGTTTGTATTTTTCCCCAGTCGTATGAGAGGTCTGATAGGGACAGAAAGCACATATTCCACTGACAACCTTAGAAAGATGATAGAATATTAGGTATGCAGTAGCATGACTCGGCTGAAGGATGTGGGTTCCAAAACCCAATTACTTGTTTGTATTCAAGAGTGTCAGTGCCCATGTATTAGCCAGATGGGTGCAGATTGTAAGAAGAACACACCAATAATATGAATCAAACTCTGGACAGGCCGCGGATTCCGTACAGTCGAACGGCATGCTGTCGCCTAATGGCCAGCCATTCCTGATACTGTAGGCATGTAATCCAATGTAATAGGCATCACAAGGTAATATTGTAGTCCTCACTCCCACCCAGGGGTGTGAGTGTCAGATGCAAACACCAAATGCAGTGCATTTGCAAGTGCGTGAGCAAGCGGGTGTAAGCCTGTTTGGCCACCAGTATGCGAGTATTACCCTGGTAAAGCAATTTAGAGGCTAACTGAGTGTAAGAAACTGTAACTGGAGGTTAGCATTGCTTAGCATCCTGCAAACCCACGCACACCCGCTCACAACTGCTTTAATGTGCCTTAATCACTCCATATCCAATGGCCTTGTTCTGCCCAGCAACAAAATAAACAGCCTCTGCGAAGCTCGAAACCAGGACCCTGCACACACAGCTATTGTGATTTACCACTAAGCCATGGCAGATATACAGACATCGGACCTTATCACAAGCATATCATCCAGCGCAGTCATTCAACAGTATAGGAAATGTATTCCATCATGTAGATGTATGTGTGAGTGTTTATGTCCAGATATAGATACATACATATATATAGATATATCAGGAACATCCCATGTGACAACAAAGCATTACAAAGGAATGAAAAGGGAAACACCAGCAACGTCTGTATTATGTAGTGGTGTCATTCTATGTAATATCAAGACTCCCTCAGACAGACATGTGTCATTCATACACGCAAACATTTGTACATTGGCCATATACATCACTCTGTGCAAGTTATTTACATTAACACAACAGTTCCTGTCCAATCATTATGTGAGAACAGTACTCTTGCAAGGTGCTGTGTGCAACATCATCATCATGATAAAGGTAAATGCGGTAACCATAGAGGGACCAGTAGTGTTGTGTGTACAATGGGGTCATCTGCATCATGTGTACCTGGAACATTTAGGAGTCATGTGCATACTAGGATCATGCACCTGAGAGACAGGGGTGAGGACAACTGGAGTATGTTGTGATGCATATTAGAAGGGTTACATGTGTTCAGTGGACATGTGTGTGAAATGGACAGCTATGTATGGGGCAAATGTTGTTCTAGGAACCGATTGGCCTTTTGTTTCCTCTGGGGTGAGAATGGGATGTGAGGGGAAGGAAAGTAGGTATGCTCATGGAGGATAGGTAGGGTAGGATGACAGACAAGACAGCATACAGGGTCAGTATATGACACATGTGGGGGGATACACCTTGGATGGGGAGGGGTGTTCGGCAGTCACAAGCCCATGAGCCCCCAGATGGAAACAATGGGACGGAGGTCCCCAGCCATGGACAGCCACCACTGCACCAAAACAGCTGCAAAGGTGGCAGTGCTGGGGGCTGTCTAGGAGGGGCAGCCTCACCTTGTAAATGTGACACTCTGCCCTTGAGCTGGCATATCTGGCTTCGAAACCCCTTATTGAGCCCCCTACGCATCATGTCCGGGACTGTACGACAGCGGACATGTTCCTGTCTGGACCTGCTGCCAGGGGGGACAAGCCCCATCCTCAGTGGTGGTACCACCAGAAGGTGGTGCAGAGCCAACAGAGGTGAAGGTCCAAGGCTGGGTCCCAGATGTGCTGGTGCCCGGTGTCATGATCAGCTGAAGTGGAACATGAGGTTCTGCCGGGACCTCCAAACCCATACAGCCTATGGTGTTGCAGTTTAAACACAGATATGGCTTAGTAATAGTCAACAGCATTCAGAACTACTTATAACAGCATGCATAGATATGACCATCAACCCAACACAACAGATGGTATACATTTGCAGAGGGAGCACAATACATGCATATATACTGCATGACATCTGTACAAAGTGTAGAAGACTTGTGACTGCAGCTATGAACAGTGGCCCATTATTGGCATGTCACTGAGAACCCCAGACAGTGTTTGTCATACCACTGTTTCATGTGACATATGTCCAGTCAGGGATGTGATGGCAGTAACTCATCACTATCACCATGTACTGGCTGCAATCCTCACACTATGCTCCTGCTGTTCACAAATGTGTGTTCAGTGAGTAACACAGAAAACAAATGGTTCCACACACTGACCAGTCCACAGATGGCCCTACAGATGAGGGTCCCTCACAAACAGAGCACTGTCTTGTCAGTTTTAAAACATGCAGAATAGCCATTGCCACACACAACTTGTTAAACAGGCAGTAGTCTCAATAAAGCATAGCTACCCTTACATGCTGTAGTCACGTCTGGCACATCACCCTCCTGTCTTTAGGCTATTTTCCACTGTGTATGTTGTTTGAGGAACATCCAGATATCATCTGTGATGCTGTTTACCAAACACCAGATCCAGGTACCACTCACAGTGACTGTCATGGGCAAACACCAACATGATGTTCCTAGATACTGTACTGTGTTTTGCATGCAAATGGCTATGGGAACATCATCACAGCTGTTCCACATGCAATCAGCTGGAGGAGGACTGCAATAGGTGCAGAGGCCATCACCTGATCATGACCATCACTTACAAAACACAAGCTGCTGCTGAGCAGGTGTACACCTCCACATTCACCAGAGAGTGAGTGGGAGGGACAGACAGAGGCAAAGTACATCAGAGAAGGGCTTGGAGACTAAAACCTAAGCATCATCTGTCACACACCTACCAGTACAGGGGTTCAAACCCCTGACTGACTAGTCATTACTATTACAAGTGCATGCAGTTACTCCATGTGCCACAAAGCTGACATGTTGGTGTGCTGTAAGAACATATATGTGTGTTGGTGAGCAACATCTGCAACAGAGATATAGTATACATACATTAGGTGTAGCACACATGGCTGTGCACATGAACGGATGCCATTGTCAACACAACCACGCTCTCTAATGGACTCACATTGACACACTTTGCCAGGCCCATAAATACACTCCCAAACTACTTAGTTTGCCACACTGCAGTAATGCACAGGCACTACATGCACCACAGGGGATATCCGGAGGTTCTATGGGCTAGGGCATGTGAACATGTTTGACATCTGTCGGTATGCCAATGGGAATTATACTGGGAGTGACTATGGTTGGGAGCATCATACCCCACATGCAGACACAAGGTGCCAGCACTGACATGCATGTGTGCATTGCTTCATGGGTGTGTAGTGGTTGGCTGTGCAAGATGGCTGTACAAGGCTGGGTGAGGGGTAATCCTTCACATCACACCACTCGACAATGGTGTGCAGTGTGGTACAGGGTTGCAGTGTCTGCAATGTCCCACACAGATGGGTATTGTATGAACTGTCCTGACATCCTGGTTACCATTGTATATGGCCATAGCTTTGCAATGCATGCCATGTCTGTGTTTGATAGTCCTTGACATGGACATTGCCTGGGATGTGCATGTCCCACAATAATGTACAGTGACATGTACAGGTGTACCTGGTTTGGCTGGCACATGTTGGGTACACAGACTGTTATCCTCTGATATGCCAATACTGGCCTGGTGTGGCAGGACCTGCTTATAGTCAGCAAGTTGACCCTGCACCTGCATTGATAGCATGATACAGGTATTTCCTGGTGTCAGTGGCATCGGTCCATACACGGCACATGTGTAAGGCATTGTATGGCCTCTGTGGATCACATTTGATGGCACCACATATGTTGCAGACATCCAGTGGAGAACATAGTGAAGGCACATTGTCCGCAATTATGTGCCTATTGTACTGCTCTACAGGGTGCCATGCCCTCTGCAGCCCACTGCACTCACACCATGCCTACTATCTGTAATCAATGTGCAGGGTACTAGCAACATAGCAGGATACTCTAGGCAAGTGTGTTTGTGTATGACATGGGTTCAGGACGTATTCTGGGTAATAGTAGGGTTGCATACTTTGTTCGCCAGGCCTTTTGCCAGATGTAGGGGTATGGCTTGTCAACACAGACCCTTGGCTGACTGACATCTGTACTCCTTGTGAGGTGGACATTGTGACATATAAGATGGACACCATATAGAAAAACTACAAAATCCACTCTCCAACATGTCCAGTGGTTAGACACTCACAGCCACCTCCACACAGGCTCTGAAAATCAAACACACACACACACACCTGCTATGTCTTGGAACAGAACCCCTACCTAATTAGTGTGTCACACTACAGTATTACGCAGTTATAGCAAGCGCTACGGAGATTACTGGGTTATGTAGTCCCAGAGGTGTATGTCTAGGTGGGTGACATCAGCAGGATTGCCAAAGGTGGTCATGTGAATTGTAAAGAGTATGCATACTCTAAAAAGCATTGTTCTTGTCTCAGGCAGATAGAGACATACACACACACACACACACAGTTGGCCTCTCTTGGAATGGAACCCTTACCTAACTAGTTTATCACACTTCAGCAATACACAGTTACAGCATGCGCTATGGAGAATACTGGGTTACAGCACTCCTACAGGTGTATTCCTAGGTGGTTGACATCAGCAGGATTGCCAAAGGTGGTCATGTGAATTATAAAGAGTGTGCATACTCTAAAAAGCATTGTTCTTGTCTCAGGCAGACAGAGACACACACACAGTTGGCCTCTCTTGGAATGGAACCCCTACCTAACTAGTTTATCACACTATAGCAATACGCAGTTACAGCATGCGCTATGGAGAATACTGGGTTACAGCAGTCCTAGAGGTGTATGTCTAGGTGGTGACATCAGCAGGATTGCCGAAGGTGGTCATGTGGGTTGTAAAGAGTGTGCATACTCTAAAAGCATTGTTTCTTTCACAGGCAGGCACACACACACAGTTGACCTGTCTGGGATTAGTACACCTACCAAACTAGTTTAACACACTACAGCATTACGTAGTTACAACACACGCCATGGAAATTACTGGGTTACAGCAGTCCCAGAGTTGTATTTGTAGGTGGGTGACATCAGCGGGATTGCCAAAGAAGGGCATTCCAAGTATACTACAGGTTGTACATGTCTGTTACCTGCGTGTACCCGCTGCTTACTGTCATGAAAACACATTTACACCTGCTTACAACTGCTTAAAAGTGTCTTATGCAGTCCTAATTGACAGTATCAGCAAGGCTTGCAGGTCTTGAACCCTGGACCATGCATACTGAGGTCACTGGACATACCACTAAGTCATCTGGGTTGTACACATGTTGCATGGAGTCTATAATGCACATCCTACTACAGGTATTCCACAGTATTGAAAACAAATGGGACAGGCCCTTTGTGTACATATGTACAGTACCTTTGAATGTACTGTACTCTGTGAAACAACAAAGACAAGTCTACATCTGTACAACTGTCATAACTACATGTATATATATATATATATATGTATGTATGCACCTACGGGATGTGTGCACACACATATATATATATATATATATATATATATATATATATATATATATATATATATGCATATACACAGCCATAGATATATATATATCTATATATATATATATATATATATATATATATTTATATATATATATATATATATATATATATATGTATATATATATATATACATGTCTGAACGCCCTTTGTGACACAGAAGGGTTCCAAAGGAACTGACGTGTACACAAAACAGAGGCATCTCTTGTGTTATAATATTTAAATCATAAGCAGTTCACCAGAGAAGGAATGGTTGTTGTGTATGTGGAGTTTGGGGTGGGGAATGATGGCTAATGCAATATATCCAGGGATTGTGGAGTTAGGGTGGGGGAATGATGGGTATGGACCTACACCCCAGAGACCACTTCTGTGTCACTGCTTGACAGTGGCACAGGAAAATAACATACCCAACTGTAGTCGTGCTTGACTGTGTATTCTGTACCATTCCTAACTATGTAATACTTTGTAGACACCGGTCACCACAGATGGCTACTATGGTGTGCTAAAAGACATTACACATGTGTATGCCTGGCTACAGGGTAGTGACACACACAAACACGCGCACACACTTGCCAGTATTGTGCATACACATCTTGCCTATGTAAAGGTAACTAGTACAGTGGTATGCAGTTGGGGTATGTGCCACAGAACACATACAATTATACTTACTGATTCCACGTCTGAGCTGGGTGACATCACAGGACTCATTATTTGCAGTGGGGGGGGGGGTTTAGTGGTTGACAAGGATAAAGGCCAGTGCAAAAGGAGGTATCTGTTTGGAATGCAGCAAAACCCACTGCCATGACAGGATGCAGACACAAATACACACACACTCAGCCATTTGCTGACACACACACTCAGGCATTTGCTGTCACACACACACAAACAGTTGCCAGTGATGGGATCAGAACTCCTGCCTCTCTAAAGCTCACTATTACAGTACTACACAGTTACGAGACACACCACAGAGATTACACATTCCAAAACAGTCAGACTGCCCTTCTACAATTGAGGACAACAACAGGGAGACTGACAGTCACGACGTACATAGCTGTAGACCTGTGTTTAAAGTAGGTGTCCATTACAACCTGTATGCACAAACAAGACACATCATCTGCAGGTAGGCCTGAGAGGTATAGTTGTAGCACAACAGGAACTTGAACTGGAGTATGGCCATCTGTGGAATGGACAACTACTATCACTATACAGGGTTACAATGGGCATGCTCATACACTTAGTAGCACAGAGCCGTTTGGAATGCACTATGACTATAACTATACAAGGTTATACTGGGCATGCTCATACACTTAGTAACAAAAGGCTTGTTGGATGCACTGACTCAAATTATATAAGGTGGCAGTGGGTACGCTCATACACTTAGTAGCACAGGGCTGTTTGGGATGCACTCCGATTCTAACCACTGAAGGCCACAGTGTGCATGCTCAAACACTTACATGTACAGAACACGTTGTAATGGACTCCTATTGTAAACACACAGGTTTACAGCTAGGTACATCATACCTGTCAGTATATATGCACATCATACTGGTTTACTACCTGATACCTGTATGTGGCCCGTAAATGATATATCTGTGTCTGTGCTGTGTGATACACATGCATACATGTACATAAAGTACTGATATATATATATATATATATATATATATATATATATATATATATATATATATATATGTTACGTATACACATTCATGCATGTGTGGACGTGACAGACAATAGGTTACCTGGGTTGCACAGGCGGATGCTACCTACAGCATGTGTCACACACCTTGCTGCCCTGAAAGGCATACATTGATAGCAGGTTGTGGACAGTGGCATTATATGTGGAACAGTGGCATGTGCAAGCATAATGTGTGAGCCACCTTGTGTAATGGTACTGAGGTGCAGGTGTCAGGATGACGTCTCCCAGATGTGTTAGTAGTTGTCATTATTAGCAGGACTGCTACCCTAAGTATATCTCACATTGGTCATATACACAAGTTCTCCCACTGTCCATCGCCTTATATGGGGCATTTGCTACCAAGCACATTAATGCCATGTGCAGTGATGTCATGGTATGGGTGGCAACTGCTAGACCAAAACAATGAGCCAATATCCTGCTGTTATTATTAGGTTGTCCAGTGTCTGTCATTCCGGGCTGTCATGACCGAATGACGAGCCTTCAATGCAGAGCACATGGATCCATGTTACACATGTGTGTGGATAATACCTAGGTTGCATTTACCCATATAGCTGCATTCCAAGACAAATGTCCTACACACAGAAGTAACACCCTGACACCTACATGACAATTGCATTGGATGCTTATGCTAACCAGTGCTAGATGTGTGGCTTTAGTAATCCATTTGCTCAATGTAGAACCTACAATGGGGAATACTGACATCTGTGCAGTGAGGAACACCTGGCTGAAGGCTCTGTAGTGCACAATTGCACTACCACCATATAACTCAGATCCAGACATGTGGGCCATAACAGTGGTATGGACTATTCCAGGTGGTGGTGTACACATATTCATAAAGGCTACTCACATGTAAAGACCACTACTACGACATAACACATCACAGATGAGTCAGGTACAGGTGACAGTGGCAAATGCTGCATTCTAGGTTGTATCCTCATTTACATACACCACCTTGTTCCCAGACTACCAACACACATCCATATGTGGTATGACATAGTATGGTAGACCACCAGATAACCCTCAATTGGTGGACTGTGCCTAGACCTACATCAACTGTGCAAAGTACCCATGTACAGACACAGCTGCATAATGTGTTATGCAATGCAATAATACCACTGTTTGTAACCAGCTCAGTTGTACACATACCAGGGTCCCTCGGATGTTGTCAGCATTAACACGGTCGACTGTTGCTGTACACCAGTAAACAACACCCTCATGGTTGGATATGACCTAACCATACCTGCCCTGGATATGTACATCCCACACTCATACAACATAAATTACATTACTATAGCTTTCGTTTTCCTTTCTACATACAAGTGGCTACAGTCATTACACACATGCACATGGCAGATAACATGCTAACAGTACATAATGTTTGATATCTATGTTGACAGAGGTAATATCCTCTCTCCACTGATCACCCATGACACCTATCATATCATACAACACCCCATGTGGCAGGTATGTCCTTAGACATGTCCACCTAATGCAATGCCTACAAACATACCCAAATAACAGGACCATAGGACCTACACAAGGCCTGCACTGACAGACTCAGGGAAATCCAGCTCTGCTCTGTATGTTCCTGAGTAGTCACAGGTGATATGTTCATGACATGTACAGCCATGTGTGGCCACAGCTCCTACATATACCCCATGTCAACAATTGCAAGCCACGCATGTTGTGTGCTGTCTGGACATTAGCCTTAGTAGCACAATAGCCAGTACATGCTGGGGTGAGATGTTTACAAGCCACAGGCCTCGCACATGCTTGAATGAGTGTACTGCCTAGCTCTAACAGAGCACATTGCTGGCACTCTTCCAGTACACATGAGGTGTGTGTGGCAAATATGATGTGCTCACTGTTGACCATTACAGTGCCCTGGCTTCACCATGGCACTGTCAAGTAACAGTTTGTAGGAGCATGACATGGAATAATGCTGTGTGTGTGTCATGCTATGTGCTGTTGTAATATATGTACACTTGGCTACTCGGTGAAAGTGGTGGTGTCCTACCAGTACATGAATACAACATCCATTATGGTGTAATGCTCACACATGGCATGGGTAGGTGTGGAATGTATCCTCTTGACCTGCTAGTGCACGTACTGATGTAGACCACATATGTGTACATGTATTGCTGTTTGTGTAGATTCCATGTGTGTGCAGTGTCTGATGTCTGAAGGTGACTTTTGTCTTAGTACATCATGCTGTTGCAATACAGCCTCAACATTGCCAACTGTATATGGTGATATGCTCTAAGTACAGTAAGCCATACATGAAGTATGGACAGATGTTTGGACATGACTACTAAGTGGTGGGGCTTCTTTGCAGATGAATGATTATTGAGGACAGCTCACTGGTGTGTTACATCCAGTCCTACAATAACCTGTGTACTTGCTAAGGTCAGGTTTTGTTAATTGAAGTGGAGGACAGACAATGTAGAATGCTGTAAGGGTGACACTGAAGTCAAACCTCATGACACCTGTAAAGGTAATACCTCCCCTGTGCATATATTGTGCATATATCAGCACAGTTGTCAAAGGAAAGAGTCAGTAAGCATTGTACAAAATGCGAAAGTGCTGTACTTCTGTAGTACTTATCATGAGATAGGCAGGTGTTTGATTCACAGTACTGGCACGCGTGGGTGTGGGTGTCCATATATGTCACGTATGGTTGGGAATACATCCCACATGTTCTCACTCTCCTGAACACTGTTGTTGACACCAGTACAGAGAAAAGTGTAGAAAGAAAGGCATAGGCAGGTGGTTAAACCTCACGCATGTAAAGTGTCTGTATGTGTGTGACATAGGTGTCTATCTTTGTGAATGCCAGTGTGTGTGTGTGTGTGTGTGTGTGTGTGTGTGTGTGTGTGTGTGTGTGTGTGTGTGTGTGTGTGTGTATGGCTGTCTATGTGTATGGCTGTCCGGTTCCTGGAGTGAGGCTGTATTTTACCATAGTGAAATGTTAATGCCCCTCCCCATCCACTCAATGCAATCTAGCATCCCTGTTGATATCATCAGTCATAGACGGGCATGCTAACTGCCTGTTAACATGTACACCCTGGGGTGTGACCTGTTGTTACATAACCTACTGATGGACCCCCCCTCCTCACATACACTCACTGTACTGTAGTATCCCTGTCGATGTCCTCGATCTTAGGCCATTCCAACTACATGTACATGTGTAATCTCTATGGCACATCTTGTAATTGCGTAGTACTATAATGATGATATGCACATAGGCAGGGGTTCTCAACCGAACACTGGCAACTTTGTGTGTGTGTGTGTATGTGTGCGTGTGTGTGTGTGTGTGTGTGTGTGCCAGAGTGTGTGTTACTGTGTCTGTGAATCCCTGAGTGTGTGGGTGTGTCTGTGTTTGCATGCTGTCATGGCAGTGGGTATTACTGCTTCCCAATGAGAAGCCACTATTTCCACTGGCCTTTACCCTTGTCATCCAGCATACCACTCTTTTACCCACTCCGCGTTCCAGGTAACTATACCTGTGATGTTACCCACTATGGATGTGACGGCTCTGAACACAGTAACTTACTTCACAGCTATCATGCTCTTGGATCATTAGAACAGTAAACATAATTGAAACATGGGAGAATATAACTGTGATGTGGAAGCTACAAAGTGCATGCAGGTATTGTCATACTGACCTGTGGGTAGTCAACATGTACATATGGGACTCCCACAAACGCCAACATCCCCCCGGCACATGCAGCTATACCTGAAAGAGGAAGGCAGAACATCAAGATCAACATGCTGTTAGTATTGTTACACATGATACATACTCTCAGACGTACAAAATGCATTCTAAAACTGCAATACATGGTATGTCTGCTGCCTGTCAACACTACTGAACAATATTAATCTACAATTGTCTACCTAGTATGTTCACCCTGTGCATCAGACCATATGAACATATCTTAGCATTCTGGTGTGGATGACAGGGATGCGGCACAGGCATCATCATATGCACAGGGTGATAATGTTTGCCAGAGGCCTAGGCTGTGCCATTGGATGATATCATGTGTGTGTGTTATGGCCTGTGATATCATTGGGCATGTGTGGATGTTATGCGTGTGTGTGTTGAGGTGCCCTACATTTGTTTCCAGTGTGTGTGCATGCATGCACACAGGTCTGCCATGTGGCTGGCCTACACAGGGGTAATATTGACAGCTGCAGACTGTACAAGGCAGGTTTCACAGTTCATGGTGTCCGGCCATGGCCACGTGACCTGCGCCTGCCAGGCAGAGGTCCAGATTGAGTATCATCTGATGACACATGTCCACTGGAATCATGTCCCTGTTGGGACCATCCAGGACCACGTGCATGTGGCTTGCTGTGTCCTGGTGTGGACTGCACAGCACCAGCTGCACTGCTGCTGCTACCGCCACTATGGAAGTGGACATGTGCAGTAGCATGTTCATGTAGACCTTCAACAGTGATGTAGGTGACCTACGTCCACGTGCCCGATGCCTTACTCTCACCAAATGTTCCAGCACAGACATTCCACGCTCGAGGATTGACATGCCACGGTCAAGGACTCCCACCATATCACCCAATTGTCTATCCAAAACATCTGCAAGATGATGGTGAGCATTTGCAAGTGCCTGGATGTTGTCAGTTAATGAACGGATAGCAGCCGTCTGAAGCCTCAGACCTTCTCTGTTGTGCCGTTCAGCACGTGCCTGTACCTCCATTACAGCCCGAAACATGCATCTGGTGACTCCAGCTGATGTACTTGGTCTCGCAGGGGCATGTTGGCCAGTGGTCCTCCTACAAGCAGTGCTGGGCACATGCCTGTGTGGGACATCACCAGTCTGTTGACTGCAATCATGGTGTGCAGGCACACCTTCCATAGTCACCAGACTTCCCTGTTCCATGCTACCACCCACCAACTGTCCTTCCTCTATGGCTGGTGGTGATGGGGTATGTGCAGGCAGGGGAACTGTGTGCGAGGATGAGGGGGAGACAGGTGGAATGGCAACCAATGGCACTGATTCAGCCCCTGACAAACCTGCCTGTGCCTCAATCATACTATCATCATCACTGCTAGAGTCTGTGGGAACACTAACATCAGGTGGACTGCAGGAGGGCAACGCACCTACAGCAACACCTGTGAGAAGAAGACAAGAACTGTACATTACAATTTATACCAGACACACACAGACAGACAGACAGACACACACAGACAGAGACACACACAGACAGAGACACAGACAGACACACACACACACACAGACAGACACAGACACACACAGACAGACACACACAGACACACACAGACAGACACACACACACAGACACACACAAAGACACAGACACAGACACACAGATACAGACACAGGCACACACACTAACACACACACAGACACACACACTGACACACACTGACACATACAGACACACACGCTACATGCAGGTGATATGGAAGATGGCATCCAGCTTAGACTATTATAGTTTCAGCTTAGGCAATTATAGTGGTAGTTATCATACATCCCTGAGTTGCACACAACAGCATGCATGTATTATAGCAGACGGCATGCACCTTACATAATTATAGTGGTGGTTAGCATACATACCTGTATTGCACCATTTGTGTTAGTAGCCTATACCCCATACCTGCAACACAATGCATGCACTTTGCAATGTTGCACTGCACTGCCATGGTGTGTGCAACATACACCACATGTTAACAGATCATCGCTGACCTTTGTTCATCTGCCACTGATGCTTTGTGTTGGCCACTGCCCCTATGTGTGAGGATATGAGCAGTAGGGTATGTCGACTGCATACTATGTTTGCCTGAGCCCTAGCTTGCATATCTCCCCCAAAGTAGTGCATGACTGTTCAACATTATTACGCCTACCCCTGAGCTGAGTGTAGACATTGTGCATGTGGCTGTACACACATGTTTGACATGGCTGTCCCTACTTTACAATGGTGCCACAGACCAGCACAGGTTTACAGTACACCAGCCTGCTGTGTGGCGTATGACCTTGCCAATTACATGTAGTATGACATATCTTCTGCTGACATGTTGAATGACATGCATACATGTGTAACACAATGGTGTCCTTTCCAATCTACAGTATGGTAATGGTGTCCCAATGCAGGGACGTGTTTTACTAACATGGGCCTTCAGCTGATGCAATGTTGTCTGTCCACCCTACAAATATGCAGGGACATACTGCACATTGAGCTGATGTGCATAGCCATTGTAGAGCATCATGTGGCTTCACAATTGCTATACAGTGTGAGCTACTGACACAGTTCATAGCAATAACTATGTTCACATACAATACACATCTAATGTGGAATGTGACCCACGTCACTGAGGTGTAGACACAATAAACCCTAATGTGGAATGTGTGACACAGGTCACAGAAGGGTATACGGATGACACCCCTGCACATCTGCAACCATATTACTGATACCTGGCAGCTATGTCCACACATGGCTAACTTACAAGTACTCTATGTCCCACATGCCATCTGTGCACCTCACACACATGAGGAGCAGGCATGACAGTGATGTCTGACACCAGCAAGGTGAATGTACTGTATCTGTGGCTTGATGCGGATGTATGTGTATGTTGTGCAACACATGTATGTATTTGGATACTGTATAGATGAATGTTTCCATGTCGTGACACACTCAAGATGTTCAAGACATGTTATGTGGTGGTTTCCTGTTATGCCTACACAAGCTGTGCACAGGCCTGTATGATGTTTAGTGTTTCACATCTGCAATATCATCATTACACAAAGGCCATAGTTGTATTGTGCCGAGCCAATGTAAAACAGGGTGTACACACATGTACATCACTTCTACTGTGTGTGTTGCTTCATGTCTCTGGCCATGCTCCATGGCCATGTGTACACATGTTCAGTCTAATGGTTATGATGGCCATCTTATTTCACATGTCAGTGTTATCCCATATGACATACACCCATAGATGTCATATGCTCCACTGAGGGCAGGGTTATGCAGACAAAGGGTGGTATGTATGGGTTGTGAGACATGTTTTGCAGGATAGTTGAGTGGTGTTGCAGTCAGCCCACTATGTGTCATGGGCATGTCTGATAGCACATGACATTGTGTGACATTCATAGCAAGGGTATACTCCACAAGTGTGTATCCTGTGGGCCGGGCATACTTCAGCTCCAACACATTAAGAGTGTGTGCACACATATGCTCTCTATACAGTACTGTTCATATTCCCAACATGTGTAATGCTGATATTTAGTACCTGTCTCTACAGTGGAACACACCTCCACCATTGTATTCACTGTTGTCCACACATCTGGCAATGACAGTTTGGAAGGTTTAGTGTAGGTGTTTCATATAGTCTTCAATTGTTTCACATAGGTAAACAGTGTGATGCATTGCAGGTCTGACCAGTGTCCATTAATAGGACCACCATACATTATGTGTACGTGTGTTATGGCAGATAGCATGCAATTAATATGTTCCGTGCATTATCAAGCCTGGTAAATAATAACAATCTCACCTGACACAGGCTGCTGTTGCTGCAAAAAATGCCAGAGGTACCTAAACAGGAGTGTCACAGCAGTAAGATCATTATCCACACCTGTGTGATAGCTACAGGATGCAATGTCCATGTTAGCACATAAGCCAGTACAATACACTATACTATGGAGTATGCACATCTGTGCATACATAGAGTAGCAGACTATAGTATGTGGCATGTGTGCATACATGCCTTGCATATGATGTTACATTACATATTGTACAGTAACACATGTAACTATGTGATATATAGTTGTGTTTTATGCGCAGTAGTGACTTACCAGGTAACTCCAGGCTCGGTGGTTGAGAGACACCACCTCCACAATACCAGCTAAAGCTTGTGGATGGAGGTCTGCAGGTGTCCCCAGGATGGCCAGTAGCTCCTCGGTATGTGTGAGTGGGGGCTGGGTGAGTGGCCCCCCCACCTGTTGCACCTTGTTCCTGGTGATTGCATTAGCATGCTGTTTCGCCCATCTTATCAGGTCAGTGCAGTGTCGGCGCACCTACTGATAGATGCTATTGTGACCGCCAACATCATTTACTCTCCTGCAGAGTTCTTCCCACAGGGCATCCCGCTGCTGTGCATCCTGTGGCACATGGCTTAAGAGTGTCGTGTAGTTGTCGAGGAGGTATGGGATGAGGACCTCATCCTCCAAGTGGCTGTATGCCAGCAGTCTGCTAAGTGGCATACCTGGAAGATATATCAATGGAGACAGGTCACAGTAACTCACAGAGAAGTACAGCAGTACAGCTGAACATTCATGTGTATCACATTTATTAAGATTACAAATACGTCTTTGTAAATCTACATGACACTAACACTACTGACATGTATAAGTCACACACATTTGACACCTACTGGTGATGTGATGTTATTGCCATATATGTGTGTGTCATGTGATGACATTGCTCATACACTATGTGGATGTTGTCTTGACGTGGGCATGTCTGTTTGCCTGCAGTGGTGTCTTTACCTATCAGCACAAGCCTGGATGTGTTCACATTAATGCAATTGATGTTAATGCTGTGTATATGCCACATATATAGTCATACATAGCCATTAGGGACATGACCTGTGACCCTGCAGACTTGCACGCATATATGTGTTTTGTCATATACATCTACATGGCACTGTACAGCTGTGTAGCATCCTGCCATGTATTGCCTGTGTTGCACATGTGTAACATATGGGACAATAGCTAGCCTGATGGTATTTGCAGGGTTGGATATCAACTATAGCATGTGTGGTCATAGTGATCTAGTAGGCTATATGCCCTGGGCCATTTATGAGCCTAGGCAGACAGGTTACCTAGCTGTAGGCAACAGACAGGTAAGTTTCAGTGGCCAGTTCAACCAGTGCCACAGAACTGATACATATGGTTACTGATATATTTGGCATGCGGTCATCACACCATGTCACAGAGAGGGGTGATGAGCAGCTTTGCTGGACAGGGATGCATAGTATGGCAAGAATATGTTAAGTGTATGGGACAGGGATCTGTCAGGCATGTTGTGATCCTTGTACTAGAAAGGTGGATGTCCATGATGTATGTGTTTGTTCGGGATCAGGAAGTGTTAAGTGTAGCATGTCCAACACCTCTGGGTTGGACATGGCTTTATTCAGGGTAGGCTGCATGCTACATAGTGCAGCTAGGGATTGTGAAGGGCAGTGTAGGCCATCTACACATGGGAAATAATCCTTAAAGGAAATATGTGATCTATTATGGGTCACATGGGTGTTGAGTATGATTGAGCAGTTATCTCTATATTCCTGGATGGCACCCTGTCATGATTAGGGGTGCCACATATGACTACCTGACTTTTGTGGTGATGTAACTATCAAAGGAAAGTACTGTCCAGCTACATCCCATACACCCAGTTGCCATTATGTTGGCCACTGCCTAGGTGGTAGTTAATGGGTACAGGGTTTGTAACATAGTGGATGACAATGCAATACTTAGCTGTCAGATTGTGGCCATACATCACACACCACACATCTGACACACTAAGGCCCTTCTGTATGTTGAACACAGCACACAATGAGTCAACTATTGCTCCTAGTTCATAGTCATTTGCAAACATCAACAGGCTGATGACTTATGTGTTAGTCTGTGTGGTATAGATAACAAAGAGGGGGAGTACCAGGAATGACCCCTGTATTACTGTGACTAGCACTGGTTTGATGTGCGTGTATTCATCAGACACCTTCTGTAGTGTGGGTTCTGCCAGCAGTCCAGTTGCCAACCACTCCTGTGACATAGGAATATGCACCTAGTTTACTGAGTGTAGCTGGAACACAGTATGGGTGATGGTGTCCTACGGCCTGGCAAGGTCATGATATGCAGTGTGAATCAACCCTACTGTCATCTACATCTGTACTGAGTACATCAATTACGTTGACCACAGTTCATGGCCGTACAAACCAGACTCATCAGGGTAGTTGTGCACTATGTCCCATTATCAATGGTGTCTCTCCCTTTGTGGGGTGGGATAACTGTTGTTGTGCACCATTTAGTGTGTACACAGCCTGACATGGAGCTATGATTGAACATGATGTGTATGTGGATAGCTGAATGCTCTTACATTTGTGTAGGATACACCCTGGAATGTTGACAGGTCCCATGAAAGCTGTATGTATGGCTTTAGAGAGTGCAGCTTGTACCTGCATAGTCGTTAGTACAGGGGCCCTGTAGTGTACATGGATATATTACTAAGTGTACCTGTTGGGGGTTGGAGGGAGGTGGGAGTAGGTTTAGGTTCTCCGAGACCCTATTTGGATGAATGGGTGCTATTTCAGTAGGTGCAGTACTTCCCATGCCATAGTGCTGTGCAGCACGGCAGGTCTTGTTGTTGCCATTATGATTAATGACACAGCTATAGAAAGCTCTGTGCTTGGCCTCATAATATGTAGCTGATTAGTTTCACAGTAGCTTTGCATGGTTTTATGTGGTGTATCTGCATCTTACTGAGGCTGACCAGGGATCACCTACACTCATGTGTGTTCACTCTTGCAACAGTTACTACCTTCTGTGGTACAGTTTAAAGCATGGTACCACCAGTTTGCCTACTTGTTTGTGTTGGGTTGAATCCTGGTTCTGTTTCAATGGCACAATCACTGCACACGTGACTACTTAAGGTTCATTTGTGTAGGATTCAGCATTTGCACATGCATTGTCCATCAGCATGGGTGCCATGGCACTCTCCACTCTGCTCTTAGGAAACATAACATTGGCATTGAAGACTAGCTATGTGTAGCATACTGTTAGCCCTGTTTGTGTGACTACTGTGATCCAGGTCAGTGGGGTCAATGGAATCCAACATGCATTGAGCGCATGTCTTGGTACATGAGGAGTCTTCCCAGATCATAATGGAATAGTTGAGAGTAGCCATTATAATGGATCTGTCTCAGACCTAATCTTCCCCATTACAGCACATTATGACAGTTGGGAAGTCCGCAGCCTGGTGGGTGATCTGTCTCAAGGTGCATTTTGAATTCCACTTTGGCCCAAAGATAGTTGCTCAGCATAATGCATCTGATGTTATGCAAGTGCAATTAGCGTAGGGGTGTACATATCCTTCAGGAATATGGACACCCCTGTGGCCTATGTGTTCCAATAAAGGATAATGGGCAAGAGGTGAGGTATGTGTTATAACATGGTCATGCAGGTGTGCTCTCTGGAGCATTGAAACATGTCTCAGCCACTGCACAGATATGTTCTCCATGTTAGGGATTGACATATGTGAGTCCATATAGTGTTTCAGACATGTATCATTGAGTAGCGAGACCCGCTGTTTATTGCTTGGCTGTCCCTGTAACAGCAGTGGACCCTCACTTGAACCATGCATGATGAAGGCACTATAGGGGAAGCATGAGCCCTAGGCAGTACCCATATTCCCAGCAGTGATTGGTGCAGGCCCTGTCTGGCAAAGCATCATGATCTGTCAACCATGTTATCCCAGGACGACAGATACTGGATACCCTGTGACATGCACCACTACACTAGGCAATTGTGGAATACAATCCTTTTATCCTTGTACTGCAGTATCATTCTGGTCAATGGCAGAATGCTACCCAGGCCTTGGGACATACCTGCATGGGCTACAAGACCTGACAGTTCCTACATGTGTTTTCATGCAGTTAAGGCTACTGCATCACAGGTCCTGCACAACAACATGGAATATGCCAGAGCCATGTATATAGTTCAAAAGGTAGTCTGAGTGTATGAGTATGTGGCTAATCATGGCTGACAGTATGTATGCCCTCATATAGGTTTGTGTGTAACATAGTGCTAGAGTTTGCATTCACAAATGAGTACTGTTGGGCATGTTTCCAGTCATGTGTTCAGAGTTGTGGAACAATTATGCAAACTATGTCATACAGTTTGTGTATTTCAGTGTCTGTCTCTTCCTGCTTGGGGGGGTCACTTGTTTGGCCAGATACTTAGAAGTGTCTGTGAATGTGTGTGATTTCCGGTAGTGTGTGTGGGTGTCCTTACTGTGTTCTGGTAAGGGTATGTGTTGGTTGTGTTGATGAGCTGCATGTGTTAACCTACACCTCATGACTGTCCAGTCCAGTCATGGCTGTAGACTGGGCTGCCTTCCAGCTTACCCCTGTAGCTGCATCCCAAACAATGTGTGGGGCATGGTGTTAGGTGAGACTGGCAGTGTACATGGCATAGAGATTACATGCCATGTGCAGTGATGTCATGGTATGGGTGGCAACTGCTAGACCAAAACAATGAGCCAATATCCTGCTGTTATTATTAGGTTGTCCAGTGTCTGTCATTCCGGGCTGTCATGACCGAATGACGAGCCTTCAATGCAGAGCACATGGATCCATGTTACACATGTGTGTGGATAATACCTAGGTTGCATTTACCCATATAGCTGCATTCCAAGACAAATGTCCTACACACAGAAGTAACACCCTGACACCTACATGACGATTGCATTGGATGCTTATGCTAACCAGTGCTAGATGTGTGGCTTTATTAATCCATTTGCTCAATGTAGAACCTACAATGGGGAATACTGACATCTGTGCAGTGAGGAACACCTGGCTGAAGGCTCTGTAGTGCACAATTGCACTACCACCATATAACTCAGATCCAGACATGTGGGCCATAACAGTGGTATGGACTATTCCAGGTGGTGGTGTACACATATTCATAAAGGCTACTCACATGTAAAGACCACTACTACGACATAACACATCACAGATGAGTCAGGTACAGGTGACAGTGGCAAATGCTGCATTCTAGGTTGTATCCTCATTTACATACACCACCTTGTTCCCAGACTACCAACACACATCCATATGTGGTATGACATAGTATGGTAGACCACCAGATAACCCTCAATTGGTGGACTGTGCCTAGACCTACATCAACTGTGCAAAGTACCCATGTACAGACACAGCTGCATAATGTGTTATGCAATGCAATAATACCACTGTTTGTAACCAGCTCAGTTGTACACATACCAGGGTCCCTCGGATGTTGTCAGCATTAACACGGTCGACTGTTGCTGTACACCAGTAAACAACACCTTCATGGTTGGATATGACCTAACCATACCTGCCCTGAATATGTACATCCCACACTCATACAACATAAATTACATTACTATAGCTTTCGTTTTCCTTTCTACATACAAGTGGCTACAGTCATTACACACATGCACATGGCAGATAACATGCTAACAGTACATAATGTTTGATATCTATGTTGACAGAGGTAATATCCTCTCTCCACTGATCACCCATGACACCTATCATATCATACAACACCCCATGTGGCAGGTATGTCCTTAGACATGTCCACCTAATGCAATGCCTACAAACATACCCAAATAACAGGACCATAGGACCTACACAAGGCCTGCACTGACAGACTCAGGGAAATCCAGCTCTGCTCTGTATGTTCCTGAGTAGTCACAGGTGATATGTTCATGACATGTACAGCCATGTGTGGCCACAGCTCCTACATATACCCCATGTCAACAATTGCAAGCCACGCATGTTGTGTGCTGTCTGGACATTAGCCTTAGTAGCACAATAGCCAGTACATGCTGGGGTGAGATGTTTACAAGCCACAGGCCTCGCACATGCTTGAATGAGTGTACTGCCTAGCTCTAACAGAGCACATTGCTGGCACTCTTCCAGTACACATGAGGTGTGTGTGGCAAATATGATGTGCTCACTGTTGACCATTACAGTGCCCTGGCTTCACCATGGCACTGTCAAGTAACAGTTTGTAGGAGCATGACATGGAATAATGCTGTGTGTGTGTCATGCTATGTGCTGTTGTAATATATGTACACTTGGCTACTCGGTGAAAGTGGTGGTGTCCTACCAGTACATGAATCCAACATCCATTATGGTGTAATGCTCAGCTATGTTTCACACATGGCATGGGGAAGGTGTGGAATGTATCCTCTTGACCTGCTAGTGCACGTACTGATGTAGACCACATATGTGTACATGTATTGCTGTTTGTGTAGATTCCATGTGTGTGCAGTGTCTGATGTCTGAAGGTGACTGTTGTCTTAGTACATCATGCTGTTGCAATACAGCCTCAACATTGCCAACTGTATATGGTGATATGCTCTAAGTACAGTAAGCCATACATGAAGTATGGACAGATGTTTGGACATGACTACTAAGTGGTGGGGCTTCTTTGCAGATGAATGATTATTGAGGACAGCTCACTGGTGTGTTACATCCAGTCCTACAATAACCTGTGTACTTGCTAAGGTCAGGTTTTGTTAATTGAAGTGGAGGACAGACAATGTAGAATGCTGTAAGGGTGACACTGAAGTCAAACCTCATGACACCTGTAACAGTAATACCTCCCCTGTGCATATATTGTGCATATATCAGCACAGTTGTCAAAGGAAAGAGTCAGTAAGCATTGTACAAAATGCGAAAGTGCTGTACTTCTGTAGTACTTATCATGAGATAGGCAGGTGTTTGATTCACAGTACTGGCACGCGTGGGTGTGGGTGTCCATATATGTCACGTATGGTTGGGAATACATCCCACATGTTCTCACTCTCCTGAACACTGTTGTTGACACCAGTACAGAGAAAAGTGTAGAAAGAAAGGCATAGGCAGGTGGTTAAACCTCACGCATGTAAAGTGTCTGTATGTGTGTGACATAGGTGTCTATCTTTGTGAATGCCAGTGTGTGTGTGTGTGTGTGTGTGTGTGTGTGTGTGTGTGTGTGTGTGTGTGTGTGTGTGTGTGTGTGTGTGTATGGCTGTCTATGTGTATGGCTGTCCGGTTCCTGGAGTGAGGCTGTATTTTACCATAGTGAAATGTTAATGCCCCCTCTCCCCATCCACTCAATGCAATCTAGCATCCCTGTTGATATCATCAGTCATAGACGGGCATGCTAACTGCCTGTTAACATGTACACCCTGGGGTGTGACCTGTTGTTACATAACCTACTGATGGACCCCCCCTCCTCACATACACTCACTGTACTGTAGTATCCCTGTCGATGTCCTCGATCTTAGGCCATTCCAACTACATGTACATGTGTAATCTCTATGGCACATCTTGTAATTGCGTAGTACTATAATGATGATATGCACATAGGCAGGGGTTCTCAACCGAACACTGGCAACTTTGTGTGTGTGTGTGTGTGTGTGTGTGTGTGTGTGTGTGTGTGTGTGTGTGTGTGTGTGTGTGTGTGTGTGCCAGAGTGTGTGTTACTGTGTCTGTGAATCCCTGAGTGTGTGGGTGTGTCTGTGTTTGCATGCTGTCATGGCAGTGGGTATTACTGCTTCCCAATGAGAAGCCACTATTTCCACTGGCCTTTACCCTTGTCATCCAGCATACCACTCTTTTACCCACTCCGCGTTCCAGGTAACTATACCTGTGATGTTACCCACTATGGATGTGACGGCTCTGAACACAGTAACTTACTTCACAGCTATCATGCTCTTGGATCATTAGAACAGTAAACATAATTGAAACATGGGAGAATATAACTGTGATGTGGAAGCTACAAAGTGCATGCAGGTATTGTCATACTGACCTGTGGGTAGTCAACATGTACATATGGGACTCCCGCAAACGCCAACATCCCCCCGGCACATGCAGCTATACCTGAAAGAGGAAGGCAGAACATCAAGATCAACATGCTGTTAGTATTGTTACACATGATACATACTGTCAGACGTACAAAATGCATTCTAAAACTGCAATGCATGGTATGTCTGCTGCCTGTCAACACTACTGAACAATATTAATCTACAATTGTCTACCTAGTATGTTCACCCTGTGCATCAGACCATATGAACATATCTTAGCATCCTGGTGTGGATGACAGGGATGCGGCACAGGCATCATCATATTCACAGGGTGATAATGTTTGCCAGAGGCCTAGGCTGTGCCATTGGATGATATCATGTGTGTGTGTTATGGCCTGTGATATCATTGGGCAT
Source organism: Protopterus annectens (assembly GCF_019279795.1). NCBI lineage: Eukaryota > Metazoa > Chordata > Ceratodontiformes > Protopteridae > Protopterus > Protopterus annectens. The sequence goes on along the minus strand of NC_056729.1, from coordinate 1,112,338,104 downwards.
GTATGGATGTTATGCGTGTGTGTGTTGAGGTGCCCTACATTTGTTTCCAGTGTGTGTGCATGCATGCACACAGGTCTGCCATGTGGCTGGCCTACACAGGGGTAATATTGACAGCTGCAGACTGTACAAGGCAGGTTTCACAGTTCATGGTGTCCGGCCATGGCCACGTGACCTGCGCCTGCTAGGCAGAGGTCCAGATTGAGTATCATCTGATGACACATGTCCACTGGAATCATGTCCCTGTTGGGACCATCCAGGACCACGTGCATGTGGCCTGCTGTGTCCTGGTGTGGACTGCACAGCACCAGCTGCACTGCTGCTGCTACCGCCACTATGGAAGTGGACATGTGCAGTAGCATGTTCATGTAGACCTTCAACAGTGATGTAGGTGACCTACGTCCACGTGCCCGATGCCTTACTCTCACCAGATGTTCCAGCACAGACATTCCACGCTCGAGGATTGACATGCCACGGTCAAGGACTCCCACCATATCACCCAATTGTCTATCCAAAACATCTGCAAGATGATGGTGAGCATTTGCAAGTGCCTGGATGTTGTCAGTTAATGAACGGATAGCAGCCGTCTGAAGCCTCAGACCTTCTCTGTTGTGCCGTTCAGCACGTGCCTGTACCTCCATTACAGCCCGAAACATGCATCTGGTGACTCCAGCTGATGTACTTGGTCTCGCAGGGGCATGTTGGCCAGTGGTCCTCCTACAAGCAGTGCTGGGCACATGCCTGTGTGGGACATCACCAGTCTGTTGACTGCAATCATGGTGTGCAGGCACACCTTCCATAGTCACCAGACTTCCCTGTTCCATGCTACCACCCACCAACTGTCCTTCCTCTATGGCTGGTGGTGATGGGGTATGTGCAGGCAGGGGAACTGTGTGCGAGGATGAGGGGGAGACAGGTGGAATGGCAACCAATGGCACTGATTCAGCCCCTGACAAACCTGCCTGTGCCTCAATCATACTATCATCATCACTGCTAGAGTCTGTGGGGACACTAACATCAGGTGGACTGCAGGAGGGCAACGCACCTACAGCAACACCTGTGAGGAGAAGACAAGAACTGTACATTACAATTTATACCAGACACACACAGACAGACAGACAGAGACACACACAGACAGAGACACACACAGACAGAGACACAGACAGACAGACACACACACACACAGACAGACACAGACACACACAGACAGACACACACAGACACACACAGACAGACACACACACACAGACACACACAAAGACACACACACAGACACACAGATACAGACACAGGCACACACACTAACACACACACAGACACACACACTGACACACACTGACACATACAGACACACACGCTACATGCAGGTGATATGGAAGATGGCATCCAGCTTAGACTATTATAGTTTCAGCTTAGGCAATTATAGTGGTAGTTATCATACATCCCTGAGTTGCACACAACAGCATGCATGTATTATAGCAGACGGCATGCACCTTACATAATTATAGTGGTGGTTAGCATACATACCTGTATTGCACCATTTGTGTTAGTAGCCTATACCCCATACCTGCAACACAATGCACGCACTTTGCACTGTTGCACTGCACTGCCATGGTGTGTGCAACATACACCACATGTTAACAGATCATCGCTGACCTTTGTTCATCTGCCACTGATGCTTTGTGTTGGCCACTGCCCCTATGTGTGAGGATATGAGCAGTAGGGTATGTCGACTGCATACTATGTTTGCCTGAGCCCTAGCTTGCATATCTCCCCCAAAGTAGTGCATGACTGTTCAACATTATTACGCCTACCCCTGAGCTGAGTGTAGACATTGTGCATGTGGCTGTACACACATGTTTGACATGGCTGTCCCTACTTTGCAATGGTGCCACAGACCAGCACAGGTTTACAGTACACCAGCCTGCTGTGTGGCGTATGACCTTGCCAATTACATGTAGTATGACATATCTTCTGCTGACATGTTGAATGACATGCATACATGTGTAACACAATGGTGTCCTTTCCAGTCTACAGTATGGTAATGGTGTCCCAATGCAGGGACGTGTTTTACTAACATGGGCCTTCAGCTGATGCAATGTTGTCTGTCCACCCTACAAATATGCAGGGACATACTGCACATTGAGCTGATGTGCATAGCCATTGTAGAGCATCATGTGGCTTCACAATTGCTATACAGTGTGAGCTACTGACACAGTTCATAGCAATAACTATGTTCACATACAATACACATCTAATGTGGAATGTGACCCACGTCACTGAGGTGTAGACACAATAAACCCTAATGTGGAATGTGTGACACAGGTCACAGAAGGGTATACGGATGACACCCCTGCACATCTGCAACCATATTACTGATACCTGGCAGCTATGTCCACACATGGCTAACTTACAAGTACTCTATGTCCCACATGCCATCTGTGCACCTCACACACATGAGGAGCAGGCATGACAGTGATGTCTGACACCAGCAAGGTGAATGTACGGTATCTGTGGCTTGATGCGGATGTATGTGTATGTTGTGCAACACATGTATGTATTTGGATACTGTATAGATGAATGCTTCCATGTCGTGACACACTCAAGATGTTCAAGACATGTTATGTGGTGGTTTCCTGTTATGCCTACACAAGCTGTGCACAGGCCTGTACGATGTTTAGTGTTTCACATCTGCAATATCATCATTACACAAAGGCCATAGTTGTATTGTGCCGAGCCAATGTAAAACAGGGTGTACACACATGTACATCACTTCTACTGTGTGTGTTGCTTCATGTCTCTGGCCATGCTCCATGGCCATGTGTACACATGTTCAGTCCAATGGTTATGATGGCCATCTTATTTCACATGTCAGTGTTATCCCATATGACATACACCCATAGATGTCATATGCTCCACTGAGGGCAGGGTTATGCAGACAAAGGGTGGTATGTATGGGTTGTGAGACATGTTTTGCAGGATAGTTGAGTGGTGTTGCAGTCAGCCCACTACGTGTCATGGGCATGTCTGATAGCACATGACATTGTGTGACATTCATAGCAAGAGTATACTCCACAAGTGTGTATCCTGTGGGCCGGGCATACTTTAGCTCCAACACATTAAGAGTGTGTGCACACATATGCTCTCTATACAGTACTGTTCATATTCCCAACATGTGTAATGCTGATATTTAGTACCTGTCTCTACAGTGGAACACACCTCCACCATTGTATTCACTGTTGTCCACACATCTGGCAATGACAGTTTGGAAGGTTTAGTGTAGGTGTTTCATATAGTCTTCAATTGTTTCACATAGGTAAACAGTGTGATGCATTGCAGGTCTGACCAGTGTCCATTAATAGGACCACCATACATTATGTGTACGTGTGTTATGGCAGATAGCATGCAATTAATATGTTCCGTGCATTATCAAGCCTGGTAAATAATAACAATCTCACCTGACACAGGCTGCTGTTGCTGCAAAAAATGCCAGAGGTACCTAAACAGGAGTGTCACAGCAGTAAGATCATTATCCACACCTGTGTGATAGCTACAGGGTGCAATGTCCATGTTAGCACATAAGCCAGTACAATACACTATACTATGGAGTATGCACATCTGTGCATACATAGAGTAGCAGACTATAGTATGTGGCATGTGTGCATACATGCCTTGCATATGATGTTACATTACATATTGTACAGTAACACATGTAACTATGTGATATATAGTTGTGTTTTATGCGCAGTAGTGACTTACCAGGTAACTCCAGGCTCGGTGGTTGAGAGACACCACCTCCACAATACCAGCTAAAGCTTGTGGATGGAGGTCTGCAGGTGTCCCCAGGATGGCCAGTAGCTCCTCGGTATGTGTGAGTGGGGGCTGGGTGAGTGGCCCCCCCACCTGTTGCACCTTGTTCCTGGTGATTGCATTAGCATGCTGTTTCGCCCGTCTTATCAGGTCAGTGCAGTGTCGGCGCACCTACTGATAGATGCTATTGTGACCGCCAACATCATTTACTCTCCTGCAGAGTTCTTCCCACAGGGCATCCCGCTGCTGTGCATCCTGTGGCACATGGCTGAAGAGTGTCGTGTAGTTGTCGAGGAGGTATGGGATGAGGACCTCATCCTCCAAGTGGCTGTATGCCAGCAGTCTGCTAAGTGGCATACCTGGAAGATATATCAATGGAGACAGGTCACAGTAACTCACAGAGAAGTACAGCAGTACAGCTGAACATTCATGTGTATCACATTTATTAAGATTACAAATACATCTTTGTAAATCTACATGACACTAACACTACTGACATGTATAAGTCACACACATTTGACACCTACTGGTGATGTGATGTTATCGCCATATATGTGTGTGTCATGTGATGACATTGCTCATACACTATGTGGATGTTGTCTTGACGTGGGCATGTCTGTTTGCCTGCAGTGGTGTCTTTACCTATCAGCACAAGCCTGGATGTGTTCACATTAATGCAATTGATGTTAATGCTGTGTATATGCCACATATATAGTCATACATAGCCATTAGGGACATGACCTGTGACCCTGCAGACTTGCACGCATATATGTGTTTTGTCATATACATCTACATGGCACTGTACAGCTGTGTAGCATCCTGCCATGTATTGCCTGTGTTGCACATGTGTAACATATGGGACAATAGCTAGCCTGATGGTATTTGCAGGGTTGGATATCATCTATAGCATGTGTGGTCATAGTGATCTAGTAGGCTATATGCCCTGGGCCATTTATGAGCCTAGGCAGACAGGTTACCTAGCTGTAGGCAACAGACAGGTAAGTTTCAGTGGCCAGTTCAACCAGTGCCACAGAACTGATACATATGGTTACTGATATATTTGGCATGCGGTCATCACACCATGTCACAGAGAGGGGTGATGAGCAGCTTTGCTGGTCAGGGATGCATAGTATGGCAAGAATATGTTAAGTGTATGGGACAGGGATCTGTCAGGCATGTTGTGATCCTTGTACTAGAAAGGTGGATGTCCATGATGTATGTGTTTGTTCGGGATCAGGAAGTGTTAAGTGTAGCATGTCCAACACCTCTGGGTTGGACATGGCTTTATTCAGGGTAGGCTGCATGCTACATAGTGCAGCTAGGGATTGTGAAGGGCAGTGTAGGCCATCTACACATGGGAAATAATCCTTAAAGGAAATATGTGATCTATTATGGGTCACATGGGTGTTGAGTATGGTTGAGCAGTTATCTCTATATTCCTGGATGGCACCCTGTCATGATTAGGGGTGCCACATATGACTACCTGACTTTTGTGGTGATGTAACTATCAAAGGAAAGTACTGTCCAGCTACATCCCATACACCCAGTTGCCATTATGTTGGCCACTGCCTAGGTGGTAGTTAATGGGTACAGGGTTTGTAACATAGTGGATGACAATGCAATACTTAGCTGTCAGATTGTGGCCATACATCACACACCACACATCTGACACACTAAGGCCCTTCTGTATGTTGAACACAGCACACAATGAGTCAACTATTGCTCCTAGTTCATAGTCATTTGCAAACATCAACAGGCTGATGACTTATGTGTTAGTCTGTGTGGTATAGATAACAAAGAGGGGGAGTACCAGGAATGACCCCTGTATTACTGTGACTAGCACTGGTTTGATGTGCGTGTATTCATCAGACACCTTTTGTAGTGTGGGTTCTGCCAGCAGTCCAGTTGCCAACCACTCCTGTGACATAGGAATATGCACCTAGTTTACTGAGTGTAGCTGGAACACAGTATGGGTGATGGTGTCCTACGGCCTGGCAAGGTCATGATATGCAGTGTGAATCAACCCTACTGTCATCTACATCTGTACTGAGTACATCAATTACGTTGACCACAGTTCATGGCCGTACAAACCAGACTCATCAGGGTAGTTGTGCACTATGTCCCATTATCAATGGTGTCTCTCCCTTTGTGGGGTGGGATAACTGTTGTTGTGCACCATTTAGTGTGTACACAGCCTGACATGGAGCTATGATTGAACATGATGTGTATGTGGATAGCTGAATGCTCTTACATTTGTGTAGGATACACCCTGGGATGTTGACAGGTCCCATGAAAGCTGTATGTATGGCTTTAGAGAGTGCAGCTTGTACCTGCATAGTCGTTAGTACAGGGGCCCTGTAGTGTACATGGATATATTACTAAGTGTACCTGTTGGGGGTTGGAGGGAGGTGGGAGTAGGTTTAGGTTCTCCGAGACCCTATTTGGATGAATGGGTGCTATTTCAGTAGGTGCAGTACTTCCCATGCCATAGTGCTGTGCAGCACGGCAGGTCTTGTTGTTGCCATTATGATTAATGACACAGCTATAGAAAGCTCTGTGCTTGGCCTCATAATATGTAGCTGATTAGTTTCACAGTAGCTTTGCATGGTTTTATGTGGTGTATCTGCATCTTACTGAGGCTGACCAGGGATCACCTACACTCATGTGTGTTCATTCTTGCAACAGTTACTACCTTCTGTGGTACAGTTTAAAGCATGGTACCACCAGTTTGCCTACTTGTTTGTGTTGGGTTGAATCCTGGTTTTGTTTCAATGGCACAATCACTGCACACGTGACTACTTAAGGTTCATTTGTGTAGGATTCAGCATTTGCACATGCATTGTCCATCAGCATGGGTGCCATGGCACTCTCCACTCTGCTCTTAGGAAACATAACATTGGCATTGAAGACTAGCTATGTGTAGCATACTGTTAACCCTGTTTGTGTGACTACTGTGATCCAGGTCAGTGGGGTCAATGGAATCCAACATGCATTGAGCGCATGTCTTGGTACATGAGGAGTCTTCCCAGATCATAATGGAATAGTTGAGAGTAGCCATTATTATGGTTCTGTCTCAGACCTAATCTTCCCCATTACAGCACATTATGACAGTTGGGAAGTCCGCAGCCTGGTGGGTGATCTGTCTCAAGGTGCATTTTGAATTCCACTTTGGCCCAAAGGTAGTTGCTCAGCATAATGCATCTGATGTTATGGAAGTGCAATTAGCGTAGGGGTGTACATATCCTTCAGGAATATGGACACCCCTGTGGCCTATGTGTTCCAATAAAGGATAATGGGCAAGAGGTGAGGTATGTGTTATAACATGGTCATGCAGGTGTGCTCTCCAGAGCATTGAAACATGTCTCAGCCACTGCACAGATATGTTCTCCATGTTAGGGATTGACATATGTGAGTCCATATAGTGTTTCAGACATGTATCATTGAGTAGCGAGACCCGCTGTTTATTGCTTGGCTGTCCCTGTAACAGCAGTGGACCCTCACTTGAACCATGCATGATGAAGGCACTATAGGGGAAGCATGAGCCCTAGGCAGTACCCATATTCCCAGCAGTGATTGGTGCAGGCCCTGTCTGGCAAAGCATCATGATCTGTCAACCATGTTATCCCAGGACGACAGATACTGGATACCCTGTGACATGCACCACTACACTAGGCAATTGTGGAATACAATCCTTTTATCCTTGTACTGCAGTATCATTCTGGTCAATGGCAGAATGCTACCCAGGCCTTGGGACATACCTGCATGGGCTACAAGACCTGACAGTTCCTACATGTGTTTTCATGCAGTTAAGGCTACTGCATCACAGGTCCTGCACAACAACATGGAATATGCCAGAGCCATGTATATAATTCAAAAGGTAGTCTGAGTGTATGAGTATGTGGCTAATCATGGCTGACAGTATGTATGCCCTCATATAGGTTTGTGTGTAACATAGTGCTAGAGTTTGCATTCACAAATGAGTACTGTTGGGCATGTTTCCAGTCATGTGTTCAGAGTTGTGGAACAATTATGCAAACTATGTCATACAGTTTGTGTATTTCAGTGTCTGTCTCTTCCTGCTTGGGGGGGTCACTTGTTTGGCCAGATACTTAGAAGTGTCTGTGAATGTGTGTGATTTCCGGTAGTGTGTGTGTGGGTGTCCTTACTGTGTTCTGGTAAGGGTATGTGTTGGTTGTGTTGATGAGCTGCATGTGTTAACCTACACCTCATGACTGTCCAGTCCAGTCATGGCTGTAGACTGGGCTGCCTTCCAGCTTACCCCTGTAGCTGCATCCCAAACAATGTGTGGGGCATGGTGTTAGGTGAGTCTGGCAGTGTACATGGCATTGAGATTACATTCCCCCAGGATGGCCACATACACAAAGCTGACATTAGGAAACACCAGTAGCTGACTAGTGGACATGCCTGTATGAGCAGTCAGTATTACAAGTACCAAGTACTGTATTTAGTTTACATATTGCCTATGAAGATGTTATACACAGTGATGCTCACATGTAAATATTTGTGTTATGGACATGACAACACTGGCTATTACGGAAACATAGTAGCTACCTTTAGCAGCAATCATCCTCTGAGGAGCACATCACATCCTGTTAGTTGATTACAGATGATGCAACTGTCTACAGGTCTGTTTCCTTCTCTGGGCATATACTCACATATCCACCAGGACCATGAGCTCTGTTGGGCACAGACACCCACTCTCCAAACAGAGTCATGTATCAATAGGCTCTGATGCCACTATCAACATGATCAGGATATAATCAGATAGTGTGAGCCAGCACCTATGATGCAGCTATTACACATGGGCAGCTGTCTCCTACATCTTACACTCCTACTGCAGATGTTACACTGGAGTTAAAGATGATATGCAACCTGTTTCATTACCAGTGCTGTGCACTACCTTACATACAGTATGTGCAGGTGGCTGTTAGGTTGGCAATGAGAGGTTGGGCTACACAAACCTGGTAGTTCAACCAGTGTGTCTGTACTCTCAATATCCACTCTATATAGGTGTGCACATAGCCATTTGGCCCAGCCCTGTAACAAGGGTCACTACACATTTGCATAACATGTACACATGCACGGTTTACTATCATAAATTTGAAAATCAGAACAAAACGTGTCTGCATTTTCGAATTTATACATCGGAAATGAACATTTCTGAATTTTCCTAATGTCGAAAACAGCTGTGTATTGTCGAAAATGTCGCTCGCGACATTTTCGGCAATACACAGCACTCCCACCCGTCCCGTAACTCCCTACCTAACTAGTCTAAACACACAGTTATGCAGGGGGGCAAGCCCCCTGCACTAATGAGGGGCTGCACCCCCCACACCCCCCAACTTAATATTCCAACTCCGAGATCGCACTACAGTGAGGAAAGGGATGTATTTCCCTAACTGCACTGTACCGCGATCCCCTCACATGAGTGAACATTAGAATTGCGAATGCACAGTCCATTCGCAATGGTAACGTTTGCTCACATCACCTGCCAAACTATGAAGTATTCGAACATCTGTTGTTCGACTACTTCATAGCCGTGCAATTGCACGTCGGCATTGTGATAGTAAACCCACATGCACAGCTGTTATTGCTTACAAACGATAGTAGAGAGGTGAAAATTACAGGATAGTTACCTGGCTCTTCCAATTATCTTTGCTATCATGCTGCTAACCTGTCAGATGAATACTAATGCTATGTATCCTGTCATTGAGCATTGTAATTGCCAATAGACATAACTACTGTTTGCATAACATAACAGAACTGCTATTTAGAATAGAATACAGATCTGCCTAGAATACTGTACATTACACAATTATTGGCACAATATCCCACAATGCACAACATATTTGCATGGTAAACCCACCTTTAACATGTTCATCTTACTTATACACCCATACATATGTTGACTGTTACAATATATCGACATAACCTATCCCGTTATAGCATGTACTTGTTGGACCAATTCTGACACTGACAGTGGCTGGAAGTGAATTGGTGGGTTCCAAGCCCATATCATCCCTTGTGGTGTATGCAGAGTGTGCCGTGTGACCTACAGCAGTACACACATATACTACAAGCATTACTACTGCTCAACAATACATCATTAAAAGATAGCTATTTCCACTATATGCACTGATTACATTGTAATTCTTACAGTACAGGTACTACATACACAGACATACTACATGTTATACATACCGTCTTAGTAATCAGAGGTGTTATTAACTAGTGCAATACTCAAGCTAATATTGTTAATCCTCATTCATTCCTTATGTATGGGTATCGGTTCCGAGCTCGGAACCGAGCCGGCCATTTTCCAAGCTCGCGTCAGCTTCAAACTCTCAAGCTAAACTCTTAACCACAATTCCCCTCTCCCTGTTACCTCAGATTTAATTTGCCGTGTTGCCATCCGGTCATGTCAAGCTACTTCTCTTGAGCTAAGTGCAGTCAATTGTTGTTTAATTGCTTTACAAATTACTTTTCTGTCAGAAAAGTTAATATTTTATTGTTTCTTGCCCTATCGCATCTAGCGTTCATAATTTCAGGTTTTCTTCTCTGTCCTTTACTTACCCTTTTTACCGCGAGGTAATTTCTCCTTACCATCATTGGTAATCCCTTTTCCTTTCTTTTTCATACCTTTGGGTACTCTCTTGTACCATTGTTGGTACTTTTCTTTTTGTTAATATGGAAGATAAAAAGGGTAGTCCGGAGTTTAGGCAGTGTTCTGATTGTGGACACAAACTGCCTACTTCTGATGCACACTCTTTATGTGTTTATTATTTGGGAGCTTCCCATTTATCTGTTGAACTACCTTGTACTATTTGTGAAAACTTTTCTAATAGAACTTTGTTAGAAAGGAAAAATAAGCTGATACTGAAGAGACTTCTAAAATCTCCCTTTCCAGAGGCTATTTCTGGGTCAGAGGTCTCAACCCCTCGTAAAGCCCATAAGAAAATGTATGTTTCTACTAAGGCTAAATCCTTGCCTTCATCCCCAGCTGGGGACTCTCAACAACCAAAATCTAAAAAGGCTAAAATTTCGGCTCCGGAGCTCTCTCAGTCAGCCCCAGTGTTTTCGGTGGCAGACCTTTGGCACCGAAGCCTTTGGCTCCATTAGTGATTTCGGCTCCGTCCTCTCCTGCAGCCTTCTACATATCAGCACCAAGGGGCTCCTCGGTTCAGACCTTTACCACTGTATCTGCACTGACCATTCTGTTGGCACAGACCTTGACTGTGTCAGCTCAGAGATCTTTCTCAGAACCGAGTCCTTTATTACTGGCTCCAGTTTTGTCGGTTCCAGTTTCGGCACCGACAACCACTTTGGCACCGATCCCTGTGTTGGTGCAGACAATGACATCGGCACCAATGACTTCTTTGGTGCAGACTACAGTAGTTCTGTCTTTCTTGGCACCATTGTCCTCAGTGCAATCAGATGAGAGTCTGCCTCTTTTGTGGACAGGCCTGTTTCTCCCTCAGTCTCGGTGAGGTCCACTAGAAGTCTTTCTGAACATGATGTGTTGTGTCTTGTGGACCAGGCATTCTTGGCCAGAGGTATTCCACCCCCTAGGAACTATCCTTCCTTGGGAGGTGATCACCCATCTCCAAAGACACCTTCTTATTCTCCTCCTTCATTGCCTTTGAAGTCCATGGATATAGTACAGTCTTCCCCTTCTGAGGTTCCCTTTATGTATCTCACTAAGGAACTGCAGCTGCCTTCATGGCAGGAAAGTTTTGCTACAACCCAGGATGTCAGCTGTGATACGCATAGCTTGCTGCTTCACAGCCATCCAGGGATTCCGAGTCGGCAGGCTGAGCTACTCAGGGGAGGAGTGCCCCCTGTCCTCGACATACACTCCTCTCTGGGTGGACCAGCCTTCCAACTGATGGAGAAGGCTTTCGCTGCTGCTGGTGATACTGTACTGTCTATACCTCTGCCCTCCTCTGGTACACTGGTTTCGCAAGTCGCACCTAGCGGACACCGGGTGCAAGGGCCTCAGGACATATTCCCTCAGGAATCCCCTTTTCCATTGGCTTCCCCAGCTTCTCCCGCTGAGGAGGTCCACTGGAAAAGTTTGTGTAAGAGGAAGCACATGGACTCTACAGAGGAGTCTCTCACCAAAGACACAGATTTCGATGAAGGGAAAGGATCCTCTCAGTCACCCTCTGAAGTATCCTTTGGCGATATCCTTGAAATCCTGAAACAGAGAGGTGACTGGCAGCCCTCTAATCTGACCCCTGAGGAATCTGTGTTGCTGCAGGCTTTTTGTGCCTGGCCCCCTTCCTCCTGGGTTACTCCACCTGCCGATGAACTTGTCAAGTTCATCGTGCAGCATGCTTGGAAGGCCCCTGATACTGTTGAAGCTATTCCCCCGAGGCCTAATAAGATCTTGTCCCCTCCTGCTTCAGATGCCCATTGGTCCAAAAGTCTTCCTGTAGATGCTTTGGTGGTGGCGGCTGCAACACAAAAGGATCTGGCAGAAGAAGAAAGCCAGACTGTCCATCCACCTAACAGAAAGTCCCGGGCCCTGGACAGAATAGGGAAGCGCACCTTTGCTTCAGTGACCTTTGCTATCAGGTCCCTGAATTATATGGCACATTTTACCAGGCTTCAAAGGGATCTGGTCTCTGAGCTCTCTGAAACCTTGGCTTGTGCAGTGTCTGATGAGGTCTGTGACAAAGTGGCCTCTCAGCTGGCCACCATTGAGTCAATATCTAACTCCTCTATGCAATTGATATTTCACACATCAGAAGGAGCAGCTAGAGCGGCAGGTTCAGCTGCGGTCTTGAGACGACATGCCTGGATGCGCTTGTGCAACTTCGCTGAACCTTTTAAGTCTTCCGTTCTTAATGCCCCCACTGAGCCCTCCTCATTGTTTGGGCCCAAAGTTAAAAGCACACTGGCCAGAGGTGAACAAGACAGTAAGACCCTTTCTGCCGTAGGTGTCCGTTATTCTTCCCCTCAATGTGCTTTCTCCCAAAACCAGAAGAGTGGGAAGATATGGTTCAAGAAATCTCAGGGTCCTTTCTGTGACACACAGGCCGAGTTCTCCCCCAGAGGCAGAGGGGGAAACTCACAGGGAAGACAGCCCTTTTGGGGCAGAGGGGGACCGTGTAACCAGGGTTCCAGGGATTCTTTCCCTGGTCAATCCTACCAGCACTCCTGAAGAGCGGCCCAACTCCTTTCCTCTGGAGGTGGTTGGGGGACATTTCTCCTTGTACCCTTTTGCCTGGCTAACCATCACCACCAATTCTTGGGTACAAAGGATCATAACCAGAGGTTATCATATCCCCTTTGATCTTTGTCCCATTCCATCAAAAAATCTTCCCAACGTTCCACCCAGTCAAAGGGAAGAAGCAGCACTACAAATAGAAAAGCTGCTAAGAAAAAGAGTCATCCAAATAGTCCCTCCAGACTAGATAGGATCCGGATTCTACTCAAGACTATTTTTGGTGTCAATGAAAACCGGGGACTGGAGACCAATTTTGGACCTCAGTGTATTAAACAAGTTTGTGAGAGTACAAAAATTCTGGATGGTCACTATACAGTCTATCCTCCCGCTTTTGGAAAAAGATGATTGGATGTGCTCTATAAATCTTCAAGATGCGTACTACCACATAAAGGTGGACAGGCCATCAAGAAGATTTCTGCACTTCCATGCAGGAGCCAGCCACTACCAGTTCAGAGTACTGCCCTTTGGTCTCTCTACAGCCCCCAGAGTGTTCACAAAGTGCATGGCAGTTGTCACAGCTCACTTGCGACTTCAAGGATTCCAGGTGTTTCCGTACCTAGACGACTGGCTCATTTCCGCCCCCACCAGACATCTACTGGAAAAAGCCCTGGCATACTCTCTCCTCGCTGCTCAAAGGCTAGGCATAACCATAAACTGGCAGAAATCAAATCTCACCCCATCTCAGTTGATGGAATTCATAGGGGTTATCTTGGACACAAAGAACTGCAAAGCGGCTATTCCAGAGCACAGAATTTTAAGGATAAAGCAACAACTATTTCCAATCCTTTCAAAAGAAAAATCCACGGCTCACTTGGTTCTACAGCTGTTGGGTTCCAAGGCCACCTCCATCACCATTGTTCCCCTGGCCAGGTTTCACATGAGGCTTCTACAATGGCTACTGCTCACCCAATGATATCCTTTTCAGCATCCTCTTTCAGCCATGATTCGAGTAACCCACAGGTGCAAACAGGATTTAAATTGGTGGATGACACACAATCTCTCTCAATGGTCTCGCCCTTTTTCCCCCCCAGCAACCCAAGGCCACAGTGACCACGGATGCCTCCCTGATGGGGGGGGGGCTATGTCAGGGACAGACAGTCCAAGGCACTTGGTCCAAACTGGAAGCCCATCTGCATATAAATGTCCTAGAGCTGAGGGCGGTGCTTCTGGCATTGCAAACATTCCATCCCCTCCTGCCGTCTGGGACAATTGCAATTCAATCAGACAACATGGCGGTGGTCTGGTACATCAACAAGCAAGGTAGAACCAAATCTTACCCCCTTTGTTGAGAGGCCATGAGGATATGGCAATAGGCGATGGCTACCAACCATTTTCTTCTAGCAACGCATATTCCTGGGAGTTCCAAAATGATAGCAGACAGACTCAGCAGGTGCATTCTACAACCTCACAAGTGGTCCCTGAATCCCTTGATAGCGATGGAGATCTTCCACCGCTGGGGTCGTCCTTTGCATACCTCTCAACTGTCCCTGATTTTCAGGGACGTCCCTGATTTTGACTCAAATTTTAGCTCTGTCCCTCTTAATCCCTCCTAAAACTAGTGACTTTTGGAGGAAAGGTGGTGAATTACACTTAATGAATAATGACAATAATTAAGAGTTATAGACTTCTTTTACTTCAGAAAATGTGTATTAATTCATATGCTCTGATTCTGTCAATGTTTCAAGTTAATAGCACTAATATTTTAAAAGTGTCCCTGATTGTCCCTGATTTTTTGTGACTTGTCCCTGATTCTGTTGAAATTTGTCCCCGATTGGTTGAGAGGTCTGCGTCCTTGCTGTGACCTCTTTGCATCCCCGGCCAACTACAATGCAGCAACTACTTCACCCTGATTTCCCCTCCGGGACAGTCACCCAGGGACGTTCTAGTCCATGATTGGCCCTCGGGTCTTCTCTATGCATTTCTGCCCTTTCCTCTCATTCCCCAGTTTCTATAGAAAGCCCAGCACTTGAAGAGCAAGGTAATCCTCATAGCACCATATTGGCCATGACAGATTTGGTTCCCATTCCTTTAGCCTCACCTACTAGATCAACCATGGATCCTCCATCCAATCCCGGAGTTGATCTCACACCCACAGAACCTGATTCATCCCAACCTGAACAGCTTGAAGCTAACGGCTTGGCTACTCCAATTCCCTTGATTGCCAGGCAGAATGACCTTTCTTTACCAGTACGAGATATTCTCATTGCTTCTCATAAATCCTCCACTAGAATGACTTATCTGAGCAAGTGGAAAAGATTTACCTGTTGGCTGAAAGATAAACAAGTAGACCCCATTTCAGCACCAGTGTCAATAATACTAGACTATCTGGCCGACCTGTTTCAATCAGGTCTATCGGCCTCTACCATTAGAGTTCATTTGGCTGCAATTTCTAATTTCCATGAGGGTATCTAAGATTCCTCTCTTATGTCCCATAAATTGTGCAAGACCTTCATAAAAGGTGTAAATCATCTGAAGCCACCTTTTAGAGAACCTATTCAACCATGGGATTTATCATTAGTTCTGCAAGCTCTGACAATGGCACCTTTTGAACCAGCCTCTTCTTGCGACCTCAAGTATTTGTCATGGAAAACCTTGCTTTTGGTCGCTATTACTTCTGCCAGACGTATTTCTGAACTTCAAGCTTTATGTATCAAGAGTCCATACTTGATTTTTCATAGAGATAGAGTGTCTTTGAGAACTAATCCATCATTTCTGCCTAAAGTGATCT